>NW_024582456.1:426185-432175 GCF_018398535.1 Haplochromis burtoni
TCTATCTATCTATCTATCTATCTATCTATCTATCTATCTATCTATCTATCTATCTATCTATCTATCTATCTATCTATCTATCTATCTATCTACTGATTTTTTTTCCTGCACCCCGTGTGTTGTTCTTTATGCATGTGCTTGGATGCATTGATAATGTCTTCACAGGGCATAAATCAGAACATGCTATCTCAGTACTTCTTTATATTGGTCAAGGGCCATTGAGCAAAACAGCTTAATGCGCCCTTAACCATTTCAGTCATGGCAGGAAGTAGAAAGACTGCTGACTGGCTGACACCCCATGTAGTCTGTTTACTGTTTAACTTTAAAGTGCTAGAGATTTTCCTAAAATGTTCCTGTTTCTTATATGCCACCCTGATGTATGCCATTCAATGGTGACATACATAAAATGAGATAACCAGAATTATTTATTCGAAAGTCAAAATAATGAAACCTCCACGTACGACTGGAACAAACTACGAGACATTTTAGGCTTGCCTCATGATCTTTGCTTGAACTTGAGAACTGGGTGAGGAGAGTTAAGTCTTTCGTTGACTGTTGCCCATGGCAGGTGGTGGCAGAGCATGTGTGGTCCCCCATCACAGGTGTGTGCAATTAGCCTGACAGCTACTCCTGGATCACCATGAAATAAGACCCTCTACTCTTTATGTGACTATGCTCGTGTGATTTTTCTTTTTTTTTTAAAAACATGCTTACATGTGCATCATAGTGGTTACCAGCAAATACAGATTGCTGTACCCTGAAAAGATCTTGTATAAGCGCCCTATGGTGCAGCAGTGTCAACGATAGCACACTGTGTAGATCCAAACTGGGTGTTGCTGCGAGGTAAGAGAATTTGTGTGCCGTTTATTCAACCTCCCGTAATGGGGAACGGACTTGGAAGAGAAGAGAGGGTAATGTATTGGAAAATATCCCTTTCAGCACCTCAGCATAACTTGTCATAGGTCAGGCTTAAAACGTAGCTTGATACAGTTATTAACTCTAATCCGGGCATAAACACAAATCCTCAAGCACCAGCCCAATTAATAATTTGCATAATTAACATGCATTTTAAATAGAGGCTGGCCTTGTCGTTGCCAAGGCAGGGATGGGGGTAATTAGGGCTAACGGAGCAGCGCCTAGGGCCCTTACCCGCAGACGTGCTGCAGTCATTTCCAGCAAAGGGATTGACAACTGCAAGACAAGCTCCCTCGGCTTAGAGCAAAACCCCCTTTGACAGAATTAATAGTTGACAAACTGCTCCTAAAGCCCTGGCATTGTTTCTGTCAGTTGTTTGGTTTGATGTCACTGTTAGACATTATAAATCAATAGTGTCAGGATTTAGTAATGTTTATAGCCAGCCATGGTTTATTATTTCATGTGACTGTCATGGACAAATAGTATTTATCATAGCTGTCTATAAATTATTGCAGACAGACTGTTGGTTTACCCAAACCCATTCTGCTCTTGCAGGGGCCCCTTCCAACGTCCACTTACATATTTAGAGTAATTTATTTTACCAGCCACATTAACCCTTTGCTTTCTCGTAGTCCTCTGAGATTTGTCATCGTAGGCCGACCGCTTCTCTTTCACCGGCACATCAAAACAGCTGATCAAAGCTCATTTCGGGCTCCTTGTTTTCGGATTTCTTTTTGACACTCTTTATTTTCGAATGTGTTTTTCAAAGGGCTTGGAGCTCCGATTAACAACATTGACAGCCTACATCCTTTCATGTTTGTGCACGGCATGTCAGTGGCTCGTCTCGCTTAGGTAGAAAACGTGTGATTACGCGGAGAGATACTTTCTTCAGAACGAAATCATCGTTAAGTGTTTTGGTAAGAAAGTCCACTCCTGCTTCATCAGTGTCACTCTTGACAAATTTATAACGCGTTCGTTCAGTCAGACGCCTTTCACTGAAACAAAATGGTCTAACCTTTGCGTCAGTGTTACACTCATCAAAAACAATTAGAATCATGGCTTTTAATGAGATGATTGATTGGTCAGCTCTCGCAACACTTTGTCAACACAGAGCAAGAACACAAACGCTGCATTCAGTGATTGATGCTATCTGGTCACATTACCATTACTTACACTACTGCGTGGATTTATCTTGTTTACATTTGGTATCATAATGAATACGTAACAATGAGACGTTATTGACCAGCGGACTTTGCGCAGAGCAGTCGCCATTCAGCTGCATCGATGAATTTTGTGCCATTTTCTTCTTCAGACAGACATGAATGCAAATAGCTTTTGCAATTCCCCAAGTAATGTTTTGAATTAAAGTGTCTTTGAAAGCTTTTTCTGTGGCTGCAAAAGCACTAAAAAGAGAGAAGAGCAGGTAAACTGAGCTGAAGCTGTGGTATTGATCAGCTGTGCCATCGACTATAAGGTCCACTTTCAGCAGGGAGGTCATTAGTTACTCCTGTGTGCTAATTCATCCCTGGGTTGAGGCGAATCTGTTAGAATGCTAATTCACTACTATGATCTGACAGCTGGGGTAAAGAAAGGGGCAAGCAGGCTGCGGCAGAGAGAAGCAGAGGAGGGAGCTGCAACGGCTTAGTGGTAGGGTCTTGTGTTTGGGTAAAGAGCACGACTTCAGTTCATGGGAGTGTGCACAGAAAAAGGGGTGCGCAGCTGACCCCTGCTGTCTTTGCCCCCTAGCAGTAATGATGTAAAAGAAAGATGATTGGTGTCCACATTTAACTTGCATTTGCAGTCCACTTGAGAGGTCCAGTATGCGTGACCTACCTTGATTAAGCCCGGGGCTGCCTTGGACTGTACCCTTTAGACTGAAACAAAAAGTGGAAGCTCACAGGAGAAAGCTGAGCCTGTATAATTGGGCCAAGTAGAGCTGCGGGAGGCAGCCAGTCTCCGCTTTGCCTTTTGTATATTCATGACCCCCCTGACTTGATTGATGGAAGGATAGCATTTGGTGACACTGTCATTTGCAAGTTGAAAAGGTAGTGTAGTGGCTGGAGCGGCACTGTGGCTGTGCCTTAGAAGGGCCACGGAGGAGGCTCATTTCTATGCTGATGATATCCAGCCCCCTCTCATTTTCTTTGTCTCCGTTAGAAGGACATCTGCTGACAACACAGAGTTTAAAAGGAACCGAGTTGAAAATGAAACGGGGATAAAGGAACATGCATCTGTGTGTTTGCATGTGAAAAGCATGTGGTTAAACCACGATTTTAACAAGCGTGAAAGTTTGCTATTTGATATCTGCACAACTGTCGTATAATTTCAGATTTGAGCATTTTTGGAAGCGCCTGGCTCGAGAAAGGAAATATATGTTGTAGCTTTGAGCAGACGTTATAAATGATCTCATCGGCACACATTAAAAACAGGTTGGTTTGAGTTTTACAGATTAAAATCGCATCTCACTGATAATTCTTTCCATAGCAGCTACAACAGTGATCCACTCCTATCTCTGTTTACGGCCCTCTGAAGTAAAGCCCTCTGTTGCACTGATGTCAGGGTTATTATACTTTTAGGATGATTAATGAGGATTAACTTCATCTTCTGTTTACACTTAAAACTTATTGTATGACGATAAAAAGTCTAATTTATAGCCCCCAAAGCTATTTTTTTTCTCTTCATCTTTAATACCCTGTTAGATTTTATAACATCAAAATGTGTAAGTTTTTTCACAACACCATCTAAAAATTGTACAATGTCAGTTATGGTTTTTTAACCTTTCTGGGCTTACCTCATCATCGTGTGACTGTCAAATTATTTATGTGAAAGAAAAACAACAAAAAAAGGCCGACATTCATTGGACTCTTAGTGCAAAATAAGTCACTGTATTGTGCTATTTTCGCAGAAAGAGACATGAGGACAGGCCAAGAGGAAAAAAAAAGTGTAAAGAAACTGCAGCACCTCTCCAGTGAAACTAACATGTTTTCTGCCGTGGACCTGCAAACCAGTTGTTATTTTTCAGCCTTCCCCCTCAGCAACACCACAGTCAGTTTAAAAATGAATATTCTGAAAGTGGAGTTTGCTGTAACCGTACAGGAGTGTAAAAAGCCAAACCATCACCCTCTTTCTCCTGAAGGCACCAGAAATCAAAAAGTGTGGGTACTATATACGTTATACTGCCTTTGACTGAACATTACTCTCACTAGAATGGAGAAGCTGCGGCTCTGTTAGAAATGGTTAACCATCTCTCCATATCTATAAAACACTGTCGTGTCGTCGCAATTAAGTTGACAGCCTGGTCCGGACAGTAGAAGTGTGACACCTGACATCAAAAGGTGAATGAGACTTTCAAAGGCTGAAGATGTGAAGATGTCTTAAGCTATCTAAATATTATTCACGCTTTGCAGCACTTTGATTGTGTAAAAAAAAAGACGGGGGTTGGTGATTGAAATATCAGTTTCCTAGAGACACTCCTGCTATCCCTTCAGCACTACAACCCACACTTATCAGAGCCACAATTTATAGCCGCGGTGTGAAGTGTTCGCCTGCAACTCCCATCTTTGTATTTACACCAATTAGCACATAAACTCTAATTACTGAGATCAAGCGAACTGGGAGTCCATAAATGCAAAGCGACACGGAGAGCCAAGTCAGCTGACAGAGAGGGTAGGTGACAATAAATAGGGAAGTATCAATTAGGCATCAATGACGCGATGATGCATGCGTATGCTGGGAGGTGTCACGCGGGGGACGGGGGGTAGGAGTGTGAAATGTGTGGGGGCAGCAGGGTCCGCAGAAAGCACAGGTTGTGGGATCTTGTAACTCACGTGCAGTCGCACAGAGCGGTGACACGTTGATTGTACAACATATCTCCATATTAACACCGAGCTGCAAGTGCGCACTTGTCTCTTATGTCTCAGTGAAAAGTGGTATTTATCACAGCACTGCACTCCTCATAAAGTAACAATTAACACATGCTAATTTGAGGGGCAGGCGACAAAGGTATAAAAGTTGGCTTGAAATAAAAGGAAACGAATACGCTACGGCAAAGGGTCATGGAAGAAGCATCAACACTGGGGGACAGATTTGATATTCTGAACTTGTGTTTAATTATGGGGACTTGAAGCCCAGTCGCGGATGAAGAAAGTAGAGGCTTCACATAATGACTCGAAATGGATCTTAGACTACGCTTGAACCGCAGGTTAAGCCCAGTAAATTGAACTTGATCAAAGGCTATAGCAGTAAAAAACTATGGCTCGGCACATTAATCTAACAAACGCATAAAACAGGACTGGCTCAGTTCTATAAATTAAACTCTGGCTGCGATAATGCTGATCTGGAGAAATTTTGCCGGCATTGGCTCAAGCTGCCTCTGTACATCCCAAGCCTTGTTATCCCCTTGTCTTGATCTGGATCAGTGTTATCTTTTCCCCTCTCCTTGTGCAGCTTGATTTTTTCTTCTTTTTTTTTTTCAAGATGGTCCAATGATGGATTTGCAAAGTGGCTGTTTGCAAGAGAGTGTAGAGCATTAAAGAGCTGCCAGAAGGCCCATTAACATAAATGTTTAAATCAAACACACAAACTTATGCGCCCAAAATGAAGCTGTTTCCTGCATTAATCTGCCACATCTGCCTTTGGTCCAGCAATTAGTCCCTTCTCATTCCATCCACCTCCCACTCAGTGGCCAGTGTTTATCCAAAAGGAAAAAAAAAAAGCACAGAGGAGCCGATATGTGGTGGGACCGGTGTGACGCACCACACAGTTTACTTCTCCTTTTTTTTCTTCTCTCTCTCTTTCTCTCTATCAACACATGGCTCCGCTGCTGATTTAAAGCCTTGTAAAAATGTCTCACTTTAAATACTGTTTGCATGCAGGTCCCTGGAAGACATTTCCTGCTCAGCAGATTTACATTATAGACTATTAAGGTTTTATGATGCTTAATGTAAAAAAAAAGAAAAAAAAAAAAAAGTATTTCCCAAAAAAAGCTGCTTGGGAATTGTCCCACCACCCAGAACCAGAAGGTCCCGCAACATCGCAGTCGCAAAACCATCACACCATGTTCCTGGAACCCCCCC
>NW_024582456.1:432195-542900 GCF_018398535.1 Haplochromis burtoni
CTACAAACCTTCCAAAGTGCTCGTGGTATCACATGATGTTGGGGACCTTTGCCCTCATTTGAGAGAAAAAACCCCCCCCGAAAAAAAACCCCAAACAACTGAGCATAAAATTTAGAGAGACAATGAAAAGTAAAGTAGCACATGAATAAATTTCCTTAGGGTTGTCAGTGAATGACCTCAATCATTGACAATTTCTGCTAGAGCTTCGCGTTCCTCACCTCTTTGCTGAGATAGCAGATTTAATGGACTGATTCTTATGCTGCTGACATCAAGCGGAAGATGACAGAAGCAGATTAGAGCAGAATTAGCCTCAACTTATCTATTTCACGTACATTTTCTTCTCTGTCGAGACGCTTTTTTTCCCTTTTTTTAAAATCAAAAGTTAGTGTTTACGGAATATTTCGCAGACAGCTCCCTCTGTTTGATGCCTTGGAAATCCTGGAAGCGCTGTTTGGAAGCAACAGAATTTAGCGGAGATGAATAAAGCATGTGAATTGATCCCTCCATCACCTGGATAGGCTGTTGATTTTTGGGAGAGTTATCGCTGTTTTTCTAAGTGTGGCGTGGAGTATTTGCTAGAGGGCTGAGTGATCGATTCAGCAGCCTGTAGCATCCTAGTGTGTTTATACATGGCTTGTATGGCAGCTTTCACAAGACATTTACCCCATGATTTGCGATGAGCTTATGTGTGAATAATTAATGGCAATTAATCCTTAATTACAGTAATTAGGCAAGTCACAGGAAATTAGGCTGCAGCTGGAGAAGCCCGTGCCTAGGAAAGGGAGGACTGGGGCTCAGAGAACGTGCCATTTAGTGACAGTGGAGCCATGGTACAATGATTGTGTGGCAGTCCTGCACCAGCGTGCATGCTTACCAGCAGAGATGAGAGCTGTAGGAACACCCAGATGCAACCGTCCGGCAAACCAGACCCTGCAAAGCAATCACAAGCTCAGAGCTCCGGCGCACCCAATAAAACCTACCTATAAAACTCCCAGCAAGGTGACCTTTGACCCCGGCAGCACTTTTATTTCTTAGTTTGCTCAAAATTGCGTGAAGGCGATGAACCACTGCAACAGGTTGTGACTGATGAGCTAACAGTAATTGGTTAATGCTACACAGTGAGCTCCTTTTTTTCGCTTGCTTTTATAAAACTAGATTTACCACTTATTGGGGCCCCTTAGGCTGCAGACTTGAGCGCCCAGTGCGCCGTTAACGCAAAGTTTATGAATCTACTGTGGCTGGAAAGGGAGACTCTCTGAGAAATATTTATTTGTACCTCTAGTAAAACAATTAGGCCGCTTGGAATTATTAAAGGAAACTACAGCGGGCGGAGTTGTTTGGTTGCTAATTTCATTGTTTGGTAATGGCGGGAGAGATTAGGTGGATCTGTTCTGGGCAAAGACAGAGCAGGAGAATAGGGACAAGGCTCTCTGTGTCTCGCTCGGAACTCATTTGTGCTTTTCCATGCTTGCCTTGATGAATTTCCGCTTCTTTCTGCTCCTGTTGCTTTCAATTACACTCTTATTCAGAATCCTAATTGATATGCCAGTCTCAGTAGATGAACCATGGACTTTTTACAGTCAGTTTTTCTATTCTTAGACCGGCAATTCCCCACGACAAAGCGGGACTGTAGCTATCACACATGTGAATTTTTTTGATCTCTTGTTTCCCTTTGATTTTATGCGAAAACATTATAATGATGCATTTCTTTATTTAGAATAAAAAAATAATAATATGCTTTTATCCCACTAAACTTATTTTCTTAAGGGGTCCTTGAAAGATTGTTTTTATGGTGTAATTTGTGGGCCCTCTGCCATTACGAGCTCCCACAATCGTCACATCCTTTCATGCATTGCATCCCCCCCTCTTTTTTTCATGGACAGACTTTTAAGCTAACAGGGAATGTAAGTGAGTTGAGGAGGCATCCAACTGTGATATTACATTAACCCATAGTGCTTGGCAATGTCTGTCAGTGACTGAAGAATAAAGAGAACATGCTCTGCTCTACTCTTTAGCCTTCAGAAGTGCTATTAGAAATAATGAGGATATATAGTTAGATAAAAGACGCTCTCCTAACTCCTGAATTTTGAATAGCTGCTCATATTCCGTCA
Organism: Haplochromis burtoni; assembly: GCF_018398535.1. Classification (NCBI taxonomy): domain Eukaryota; kingdom Metazoa; phylum Chordata; class Actinopteri; order Cichliformes; family Cichlidae; genus Haplochromis; species Haplochromis burtoni. Next base: position 434,307 of record NW_024582456.1, read on the forward strand.
CCAAAAGCTAAATAAGGCTCACTGGTGATGCTTGCACAGCCATTGTAATATGATTAGTGTATGCATTATATTATATATTATAAAGCATCTCATTTCTCTTATATTCAGAAGCAAGCTGAGGTTTTCAAAACCAGATATTATGCAGTGCTGTGATATGAGCTTGTGCTGTATGTGTAATAAAATCTTTTAATCAGAGCTCAGTGGGCATGTTATGTTGTTCAGCCATTCAATAAGCAACCGTACTACTCCCATTAACTTCTCCTTTAACACGAGCAGGAAGCCACAGAGTGGTTGGATAACAATACCTGAACAGGCTCCTCACTAGCACGGAGAGATGCCGCTAACAGTGACAAGGTCAGCATGTTCTACAGGCCCTGCACATACATTGCTCACTATAAGTAATATAAATGAGGCCGTGTTAGCTGTAAACTCACAGCGTGTTGCCTGTAAGCAAAAGGGTAACTGCGCAGGAGCAGCACCTCCAAATCTCCTCCTGAGCAGGTCTCACCGCACATGGGAGTCTGTGGCATGAAAGATAAAGCCACCTGCTTGAATCCGTCTCCAGTGTGAAGGTTTTGCACAACTGAGCAAATCAGTTTAGGTAAATATGCCAAACGGCGCTCAGTTGCACACGAATATATACACAGAAGGCACCGCTGGAATTGGCGCTACATACATGCATTAGCATGCATCTGCAAGCTCGACTAAATTTGTTGAGCATACAGCTTTAAGTGGGAGCAGAGCAGAGATTGCGTTGTTAAGGACATTCTTGTATCTACAGTGGTGTTTACTCACATTGGCTATTAATTATTAATGCAGAAGCAGTGAGAGGTTACAGCGATATGGCGCTCAGACTTTCCAAGCACTGTCTGTATGAACAGTCAACACAGTGAGTGCTTCAAAGAGGCGCTCTGAAATGTTTCAGACTCTCATGGAGAAAGCTTATTACAGTTGAAATGTTTTTCTAGGAGCCCCAGATATTCTTTGTGAACGCTATTGCCGGGAAAATATGGGGGTATTTTTTTGTTTATCTATATCAAGTGGCATGTAAACAAAGAGACAGTCAGCACTTGCGGCTCACTTGGTGTGAGTATTTCAGTGCACAAGTGAGAACTTGTTTGTGCAAAAAAAGGAAAAAATTGTTTTGTGAAGAAATAAAAATAAAAACTGTAAAGATACGACAAAGAGCAAAGATTCCATTTACAAGTCCGAAAATATATTCTTTTCTGACGCAGCTCATCACACAACATCCGCGCAGTCCGAGGCTAATCGATTTATCCCGTTAATTTCCGACGGCATGCGTCCAAGCAAACGCGGCCTGTGAAAGTTTTAATAACGAGCGCCGCGATAAACATCAGTTGGCCGTCTGCTCATTTTGAGTCGACTTTGTTGCTCCTCTTGATGACACCTCTGTGGATCTGCTAATAGAGGAGGACCTGTAAGGCTATCCCCTGGCCTTTGTCTGACCTCTTTGTGGAGCTGAATTCTTCAGATGTTTGCAGGATCAAGTCACTTAATCTGTGGCACAGACTAGGGCCAGAAAAACGAGGACAGGGAGAGCATGGAAGGAGGGGGGGGTGAAAGGGAGGAGAAGGATGAGGAGGAGGGGAAAGGGTAGCAGACAAGCGCCTCACTCTGAAGGCAAAGCATTCAGCACGCGGGGTAAAGAACTGCAAATGTCTGGCTGTTCTGCTATGCACCATTGTTTCATACGTAGCTGGAAATAGACAGAAACAGTGTAGCGGCAGAGCTCTGGCAGGCGGTGCGTTTTATTACTGCTAGACCATAGACTTCGACATTAGTGAATATGGCTCATTAAATGGCATGGAATGTTACCATTTTACATAATTCCTCCTGTATCGTTGTTGCAAATGAAATCCTGTTTCTGTCTGTGACTGCACCCCAGTCACTCAACAGCCATTACAGCTTTCTCATCATGCCCTAGCACTCCTTTAAAGTAGCTATCTATAATTTCATGTCAGTGTCACACACAAAAGGCATGCTTTACAAGCCTAATGGTTTGGCGTGGCTGATGTGGAAAGGATATTGCACAAATAAGAGCAAATCTGAAGAAATATTTGAGAATTAGGCAATGATGTATTCAGATGGCTAGGGAGACCGGGGTGGGCAACAAATATAAATAATGTATGTGGCAGGGCTCCGAAACATAAGCTGGAATTTGCTGCCGTTCTTTTTGTTCTCAATCACCTTGATGAAACAATCCCGAAGAAATGGCTTTGTGAATGAGACCACTGACAAGCTGATTTTCCACCCCTGGCATGAGACCGCTTTCTCCACTTAATGTTCTCCGATAAAGTGTAGCACAGAAGTAAACTAGAAGAGCCTCCACTCCTGACACAAGTGACAGTATTTGCATCAATTATGCAGTCTACGGCTGCGGCAGGAGGGAGACGAGTAGGGGGGGAGAGAGAGAGGGGGGAGGAGATAGAAGAGAAAAGGGTTCGTGACAAGACGCAGAGGCAGAAATGAGAATTTCTCTTTAAAATGCATTCTTTAGAAAATAACATTCAGGATCATTTACATGAAAGCAGCTGCAGCGGTGAACTCGACAAAGCAGCAACAAAGTCTGCGGAGCATTTTGACACTAAAGACTTTGGCAAACAGAGTACAGTATAATGGAGAGTTCTTTGTCTTCTCTGTATTCACTGTACGCTGAATATCTACTCTGAAGCGTACTGTAGGAGACAGTAAAAAAGAGGAGAATGACTGGACTGGAGCTGAGAGGAAGGCTTATTGCTGCCCTTATTGCTAAATTCAGTGAACCACTAGGCTGCACAGGACCAAATAAGCCTGGCAAAAATGTGGACCGCAAGTAATGATCATTTCTACACAAAATAATTCAAATGCAAAACAATTTTTTAAAGACGATCCAAGTGGATCAAGGTCAGCAGTTAAAATAACATCCCGGAATTGCAATTTGACAATGTTATGCCAACAACAGTCTTTCAGAAATGTGTGTAACGAAACATATTTCCAAACCCATGAGTCTGCGTTTCTTGTGAACCCCTTAGTTCTAGAGGGAGGCCGCGTGTTTATTGGCAGAGGGAATAACTTTTAAACCGTGTCCCAGTTTCAACAGACTCCAGCGCAGCATTTTATTTCACTGTGTCCAACCCTATTTCACATCCTAGTTAAGTACACTTACAAATCTGCTGTGCCATGGTTTCTAACCTCTCATACACGTGTGAATCCACACACACACACACACACACACACACACACACACACACACACACACACACATGCACACAGAGTCACATCACTAGGCCTGTCACCGCCTTTTATCCATCGTCAACCTTCAGCTGTATGGTTTATCCGGAGTGACACTATAGCAAAGTGCTTGACTGCTTTTTGCCAACAGACTGCAACACTTTAACTGTACTTAGTCATGCATCATTATGGCAGACTCAAAGCGGTGTGTCTGGGAACGCCTGCAGATGGTGGAGGCTGAACCATTTGGAAAGGAAGCCTCTGTGACAGTGATGCTTATTGCATGAGTAAGTGTGTATGGACACAAGAGTGCGTCTATGTAGCAGCACCGAATAGAAAACTGCTCAGAGGAGAAAAAAAAAGGTGCGACGCTGCTAATTCAACAGGCTTGAGAAAACGCTCTCTGAGAGATATAATATATGAAATCTGCATGTAAGTCTTTGTTAGGAGGAGCCCTTTATATGCGTATTGATCAGTCATTGTTTACTCCAATCGATGCTGACTTAGTGAAATGCAGCCTCTTCTCTGTTCTTTGCAGGGATTTAACCCTCTCTGCATTGCATTTCGTGGCTTTGTTCTCCTCTTCAAACCTCCCTTCTGCTGAAAATGTGATAGCATTTACTGTCACTTGTCACTTTATCTTTATTTCAACAGATGACAAAGCTTTTATATTCAGCATTCTGCTCCACACATGGGTATTTTCAACAGATCTCTTCTGCCATTGAAAGATAAATGTTAACTTCATTCAATAGAAACCTCATTCAAGGTTCATACAAAGCTGACTTCTTTATTCTTTAAGGAAATGAAGAAACCATTAGCAAAATATTCACTGACGGAGAAAGAGAATCTTATCTTTATTCTGCATGACCATGCAGAGCCGTATTCCTTTTGACATCATTATGTAGAACCAATTTCTCTTTCATATCATTTCTGCTGTACTTGCATTGCCACATCTATACGCTCACTATTCTTTATTACAAAGTAGGTGGCCTAGAGGAAAAAAATATGCATTTGTTCCCTATGGCATGAAATATGCATATAGGTGCCTCGTTTCATCTCCAATCTGTGTTATTCCTTTAAAAATTCACCACTGCCTGCAGTCCCTCTTTAATATTTAATTTGACAACTTTTTAATCTGTCTCTATGTGATGATGAAGTAATCGTCAGCTGTCACAAAAATGATTGAATCGTACAATGGGACTGAAGTGACTCGTAGGTTGTAGGCTTCATTATTTGTTTTTGCTTCAGCTGTAACGTGAGCTTGAGGGAAAGAAAATCCTCTTTCACACACACTAATTTATCTTCCATCTTTATTCATCTCCTGCACCCTCCCGACACCCCCCACCCTCGCACACACAGACGCACGAAGCACGACTATATATAACATCCATAGATCATTAATACGCTTTTAGTTTGACATCCAAATTGTATAGCCTGTTGGTATGTCCAAAAAGTGCAAATATTTAATTGTATATCTGTGCTACTTCAAGTCCTAGCAAGAACCACAAAGCAGTGCTAATTACTCCCTTTTCTTAGCACTGGTCTTTAATGATCACATATTATCCATCAAGCTAGCTAAATAATTAGCAGGAACGTCTCACAAACGAACCGCCAACAGATGCTTTATCAGTCACAAGGTGAACATTGGTGCTATTTCTCCTCAGCGAGGTTACCAGCACAGAATCGTTTGGAAAACAAAACAAACAGATAATGAAGCAACTTAAATGAATGTTGTGGCAGATGAATGATCAGTCCCCGCTAACTCTGTAGTACCACCTCTCCTGGCCGCTCTGGCAATCTGGCCATGTCGGGCCCCCACTGTGGACCAGCATGGCACTGGGAGTTGTGCTAGCCAGTCACCCCCATAGCCCCAGGCTGCTTCTACCTTTGGTATGTTACTCAAGGTTAAAGGGATCCCAGTTGGGTGTTTAACAGTGTTGTGCTCGGATCTGAATGGCATTTTTTTTTTCAAACTGTCTGTACTGTAGAGTGTGAGCTTAGAGAAGTATCCGGAACTGTTCATCTTAGACGATTTCACATTTACAATGTAGATCCCGCTTCACTATTTCAGCTGCAGTGTTCCTCTAGCACACCCCTAAATCCCTTCACCAGTGTTGTACTCTTATAAAGTAGCAGGGGTAAGTGATTTGAACCATTTTAGTGTGAGGATCTGCTGTTTGCCATACACATGCAGCTTTTGCTGACATTCATTTTGAAACCACTCGGAGCACTTGCGACTCGGTGTAACAATGCTGGGGAAAGAAAAAAAAATGCCTGCTGAGCTCTACAGTGAATATACCTCTGACCCAGACCGAGGAAGGGGAGATTTATGAAATCCACATGTTTAATACATTTCATTTTGTCCAAGGGATTTGTATTGCTTACCACAGTATTTTAGGGTTGAAGCATTCTGTATAGTCACAGCTTGTATTGTCTGAGGAGAATAAACCCTGTCCGGTTCTGGCTGCTGAAGATTTGTTTTATAGCACCTCCTTTTCCTTAACACACATCAGCCATGCGCTGTCTGAGGTATTGCATTTTGTTGTGCTGAGGTATACACACCCCTAATCTTTAATGCATAATCCCCTGAAAATCCGCTACATAAATGAAAAAGATAACCCTCATATCAGCGTGGTGACAGAAAATAAGATAGCTGGGTAATTTAATAAAGGATTGATGCTGGCCCTGGTGTGATATGGTGTGTGACCTCTGTATATTCATTGTGTAGCACGGAGCAGGTGAGCACTGCTTATAGAGAGCAGTTCTTCCTATTCTGAAAACCCATCCGGGGAGTGTAACATCCGTGGTGACACGCGGAATGCGCCATATGGATTAAAGCGCGGCGAGGGTAGTCACTGAAATATTTGCTTTCCCAAAGTGTTGATACAGTATGAAAAAAAAGGAGAACCATGGCTACGCTTCCCTCTTGTAATCAGGTAGCAGTTATCTCGGTAAAGTGTTTGCCTACCTAATGGTGTTTCCATCTTGTGCGAGTCTGTGCCATTGGCTTCCCATTTAGACGCGCTTTCTCCCACAGTAAGTGCCAGCCTGCAGAGGCTTCGCATGTAGCGCTTCTGTGTTTGTTCTGCCCGTGAGAATCTGCAAACAAGACAAACAGGCCAAGTGGGCGAGACAGAAAAGTAGTTCGAGGACGTCGCAACCGCGGTCAGCCACCGCTGTTTAGTTCATTTAGCAGCTGACCACGCCGAGTCATAAATACTGCCCCCCACCCCACCAGCAAGGCGAAGGCTTGTTTTACATCTAAAATGCACTTGAGTGTAATGTTGACAGATATAGCTTGTGACGAGTGATAGTCAGAATGTATGAGCGCCCATAATGCCGCTGTCAACCTCTGGTGCCAGACTGAAAATAAGCAGTTCACCTCTGTTTTCATTCACGAGAGTGCAGCAGACAGCACTGACTTCTCCGCTGTATTTATTGACTTGTTTTACTAGCCCGAAACAGGGTGCTTTTATACGGGCCTGCTCAGTCTTAAGACTCTCCAGACATTTACATTATTCCTGACTGAGTTACACGCACATATAAAGGAGCAAGTCCGCAGGCTAGGTTAGATATATGCTTTTTCCACCTCTCCTTCTCTCCTACATTCATACAGACTCATGCACCATTTTATTACCCCACCATTTTAGATATTGTTACACTGCACCTTTTATCCTATTACTGCTCTACTATGTTCTTTTTGACTTTTCTGTATATATACATATATAAAATAGACACTGTTTTTCAGATGTGATACGTTCTCCTTATTTGAATCCTGCTAAAGCTGATTCAGTATTCGGTGTATATAAAAGCCTAGATTTCACAAGGCTCTAAAAATCATCTTTCGCTGACTAATCTGCGCGACTGCAGTGGAAGATAATGAATGCCAACACCAGAGTCACAGCAGACACTGTGATCCCCCAACACCCCACCCCACCCCACCCAGCCTAAACCTCCAGCAGTATTTACATGATATTTCATTTTAGAATAAACCTCTTTTCTCTCCCACTGTGAAGATATTGAACTCTTTCACACAGATGTCATCTTAACCAAAGCTTATTAAAAAGATGGACATCAAAGTTGCGGGTGCCCATTTATCTTATAGCACTCTAATTGGCCACCACAGGCTAGAGAACAACTAACTCCAAAATAGGAGGCGTCGAGCGGTTGGGCTAAAGAAGAGGATGTCTAAAGACCTCTCAGTGGATTCATTGCCAATAAATCCTCTGGAATGAAAGCGGGGCTTTTCCACGGGGTGTGGAATTTCGTAAATACATTATGAAACGCGACACGGAGAATTAAGCCAACGCTCGGGTTTGCTTTCTTTGTTCTGGTGTGTTTTGCGGGCTACGTTGTCCTCCGCCTGACCAGTGACTTCATCGTTTGCTTGACATATTTGGAGTTTTTAACATCATTGCTGACGACACGAGGTAATGCACTCTGAAAAGGTCAGACGGCGCAGTAGCCGTGAGTGAGCCGAGATTGCATTTCACAACTCCGTATACTATGTATTGTTTTGAATTCGCCACGGTGAATGAAACTGATTCTTTAGTCCAGAGTCACTGCTACTCCATCAAACACCACACGCCGGGCCTGAGGTGAATAATGTATTATGTTTTCCACTCAAGTGGGCAATAAAAACACAAAAACAAAGTCATTAATTGCCCACATACAGTAACCAAATGCCATCAAGAGCCTGTGCTCTCATTAACCTGGCACCTAATTATCTGCCTCCAGTCTGAGTCCTGACAAGCTCTACCGTCTGAACCCTCAGCTCGGTTGTGTTGTGTTGTGTCAGCACTCGCCAACCACAGCCAAGGCACCATTAGGTACAAAGAAGACAAAAGCTTCTCGCAGCAAAGGTTCCCTCTGCATGCGCCACCACAATGTTCCTCCTGTTAATGCCTTCCCTTCCAATTAAATCTGCAACTGTTAATTATTGTAATTATGGGAGTGAGCTCCCAGCTCTACCCCCCTTCAACCCCTCCCTAGCCGGTGTGTGGAGACGCTACGGGAGCTGTTGTGTTGCTTCAGTGGCGCCTCGTCTCTGCTCCACTGAAGCCTTAGCGGGGAATTGGATGCGGAGGGGGACGTGGTACACATGACAGGGGTGACGTGAGGGAGATTGCATGGTTCATCTTCGGTAACTGGGCGAGCAAGTCACAGCCAATGGCCACACCTCCAGTCTAACTCATTAAATGTTGTGTAAAGTACATGCTGGGAATAATTAGCGCCAAAGAACCTCTTTTTTTTGCTAACTTGCTTTCAGGGTGTCATTAAAAAAAGTGGAGTGTCCTCGGCAGGTGTGTAATACAATCAAAATAAAATGAGAAAAATGATATTTTCCTCATTTTCCACAAACGTGCAACTATTATTTTGTCCCTTTCTCATAGCAATGCAAAACTATATTCTTGCTGTGGTCTTTGAGAGTCGCTTGCGATGGATCCGAAGTGATGGGCTGAGTATAAGGAGAGCTGAAAAAGAGTGGATGGCAGGCCGGCTGCCTGTTAAATCTCTGCGTGTCTCAACATCCTCTTTGGCCTGCTTCTGTCACAAGCTGTTGTTTGGCCTGGACCTGATCTGCCCAGCCACTCCTTGCACTGCACTCTGCAGACCTAGCAGTAACCTGCAACATGGCTCATACTCAGGATGCTTCCAGAAAAAGCACTGTCGTCCTGGGTGCATTCAGCCTCAGATACTGGAGGTGGATTTGTTTTTGTGAGCTTTATCAGTCCCCACCGAGAATCAGTACGTCAAGTGCAGTTTTATTCCGATGTCATAACCCCGCTTGCCTCGTAGCAGAGTCCTTACACGCTAGCACGGCTAGCAAAACATTCTGGCTTTACAATTTGGAGCTGAATTCTCTTCTATAAAAGACACTGAAGGAAAGAGCAGCTCCTTCTGCTTCAGGCAATGCAGCCTTTTCGTGGATACACTGCAAAATCTAAATGATGGACTGTCAACTCTCTTGCAGAAATGGCACTGCAAAGAATAATCTCTCTGGCAGTGGATCATGGTTGGCTGTATGCTACCAATGCCTTTTCTTTGTTTATGTGAGCATCTAGCCTTTGCACGCACACATGCAGACATGGACGTATGCACATGCACAGATACACACAAATACAGAACACATAAACACACACAGACAAAATGCTTCCAGCCCAAATCCTTTCTTTGGAAGCATACAGTGAAATATATGGGATTAATAACCTGAATAGCATTATTTTTCACCTCTAGCCTTTAAAATAATGCATGCTTGGCTTAGTGTCTGGGCAAAGTTTTGCCTGCGTATTTGCCTGGTTATCGGTGTGTACAAGACCTGCTGTGTGACCTGGTTTCATGCAATCTCCATCTTCTAATTAGGAGGCTGTAGAAAGGCTGGAACGAGAGGAGGAGTGATTAGTTGCCGTTGGGTATTTCATAAGTGGCTTTCAGTGCCACATTTGCATTATTTGCTTGGGGTCTGAATAACAAATCAGCCTACCTTTCCAGCAAATTGAGGCTAGCAGCTAAAGACCATCAATACATGAAATATAAAATGAAACTGAAGAAAAGAAATAAGCAAAACATGCTAACACAATATAGGGGGCAATAAAATGAAATATTGAAACATGAGATGCAATAACGGTCTCAAAGTGATCTACGCTCCACGTGCTAGTCTAGATGAGGCTTACAGATATTATTTGACTAATAAGGGTGGGGGACAAATTAAAGGGAAGGCATAAATAAATGAGTGGAAAATTACAGTGACTACAGGTACGCAGGAGTTAAAGCAGCTGGCATTCGATCATGCAAAGACATCTTGTGAAGCAATGGGTCTGATTCTTGGACAGTAAAACTCTCAGTCCCCCTCACCCATATTTCTCTTCACTGGTGAAAGAGTGGTTTCATTGTTGGGACACAGATGGTAGGGGCTTCGGTCACAAAGACTGCTCCGCTAGTGCTTCAGTAAGAACAGTGACTTAAGTGACGTCTGCATTGAGATCTGTGGGAAAGATGGTCAGAAACTGCTATTGGCCCGTGATGCTTGTGCACTAGAGCAACATTCAGGGAAAAACAAAAGAGCAACTCTTCCCTAGCTGACTTGAGAATGCCAATGCAGCATGTGATCAGTCTCGGCAACAGTAGACTGTTGACAGTTACATAGAGAGGGATATTACAGCAGTATTGCAGTCCTTAAACTGATCCCTACAAAGATAGATGCAAATTTGAAGGTTCAGAAGTTTAAAAACTATCACTGGTTTAGAGATGCAGGAAAAAAAGGGGGACATTGTCGGATGATTCATCCCTTACCAACACCAACAGAGGGTGAAGGTCTGAATGCATGTCACCTACTGAGAGCCTAGTGAGGCAGTTCGAATATGTGGGGGTGGAGGGGTTTCTCATGTGGTTTGTGTCCACTTGTCCCCTGTAGAGGGAAGTGTCACTGCGGATCTTTACAGTGAAACATTCCTGTCTTGATGGGAGTGGTTTCTCCCAAGATGACAGTGTTTTTTGACCACTTTATTTGTTTCAAATAACAAATAAATGAAGATCAGCTGGATGAATGGTGCTCAATCCTCCAGCAGAATCCCAAAGATTTATAAAACCAAAACCAATGCACACTGAAGCTGCTGTGGAAGATTTTCCTGTCATTTGTTCCCGTTCTGTTTATCGAGCGTATGTTATGTTTGTCCTAGGTTTTGGTACGGCTGCCTGAGTACCACACGGATGTCTCTGTGTTTGTTGCTCATTCTGTGACTAGCGGACCATGTGAACCACGTGAGCCCTATGTTGGAGCCCCATGCTGTACGTGTCCTGTAGGGTCAGTCAGTGTGCTGATCTGTAGCGGAGGTCCTGTCCGCTCATTTGGCCAGTCTCCCCCGACCGCCGCGTGTGTCCGCCACCACCAGGCCTGGTCAGCCATCACTGAACCACTTGGCTGTTTGCCCACATTTGAGTCTTAGAGGGCAGGAAACAAAGTGGGCACTCACATATCCACATATAAACACACAAATGCACATACACACACACACAGGGGTGCGCGCACACACATGATCACAGCGAGTGACAGTGGCTCTTGTTTACTCAGCCCTCCCACCCTCCCTCGCTCTCCTTTCATCCTCTCCCTCTAGTCTGTCATGTTGTGTGTCACTTCCCACAAATGTCAGTGCCACCGTGGGACAGTGATTAATTTTGGTGTGCCTGGCAAAATGTCTTCAAGATGTCTGTTTGGGTTGTCTTTTCCCACCCCCTTTGCCCACCCCCGCTCCTCGCATGTCTTGGAGTTGTGGGTCGAGAGTGGCATGCCCCCCTCCACCCCCCCACCCCAATGCTGTCACAGCTGTTTTTGGGGGGGGAGTGCCTCATCATCACCAAAGGACAAAGGCTACCTGAACTGACAGAGATCTTCTTTTCTGACCAGAGCCACTTTTTGTCACTCCCCAGCGCCACCATCTCCATGCGCTGTCTGTTTAGTGTGTGCTGGTGGTGTATGATGGGAGAAGTCTTGACCCAGCACTGGGGGGCTGTAACACTTCACTGTCAGCGCGGCTGATTAGCTTATCACTCACTGCACTGGGAGGAAATACATCATCATTCCAGACAGGGATTCCCCAGTTTAGGGCCCATTCCCTGTCTTCTACTGCTCGGCATTTAATCACCACACTCTTTGTCCCTTCCAGTGTTTCAGCCTTACCTCTAAAAAAAAAAAACAGTCCTTAGCGCCTCACAATGGGCGCTTTCTTCCTTTCCGGTGTTTTTATAGTAAAATCAGAACAGCTGCATTATTCACACGGACGCCCTTCTTAGCGTTTGAGCTGGAGACAGACAATATATCCATTTGCACTGACACAGATATTGTTCATGTGGAGGAAAGCAGCCCGAGCCATCTTCCCAAATTATTCTTTTCAGCTCACTCAACAAAGAAAGTGAAACACAAAGTGGCAAATGTGCTTTGGCTTCCCCACAGAGTGGTATCAGGTATGATAATTACCCTGCCATTAACATTGGGAATAGTTAATGTGTATTAATGTGTTAATGGCATGTTAATTACTGTACATGTTAGAGAGAGAGAGCCCACAGGCATTCTCTCAGATTCTTTGTGCCATGTGGATGTAGGCCAATCTTAAAAAAAAAAAAAGCCTTTAAGAACGTCGATGAAAGAGGATTCTTATGTTTCATTTGACAGAACAAAAGATTTTCAATGGTAATTTGATCCAGCTCCCCGCCTCTCGAGCTGAAGGTTACCGATCCAGGCGCCACGACAAAGGAGATGATATGAAGTCAAAGGAGACGTGGAACGCGGCTGTAGTGACACTGGCCTCTTTGTGAAATGGATACTCTAAGCCCTCTGTAGTCTCTAGTGTTTTGCTTTGGCAGCGGGTTTTAATAACACGGTGGATTAGAAGCCCCGGATCCCGAGTACCAAGCTTAAGTTAAAGCTCACCTTGGACGAGCTTCAGTAACAGGCTAGAAGCCACGGTCCCGCTCTTCCTTCCAGACGATTCTCTCCTCACACCATCAACTCTACGGCTTTAAGAGAGATGACCTTTGCAAATATTGACAGAAAATAAATTCTGTTTCGATTAGTTGGCTTTGGGAGACCTTTGCGGATCGATGCAATTAGATGAACAGACTGTCGATATGTGGCCGGAGCTGTTCACTAGAGGCAGTGGGTAGGAGAGGACTGCAGGAGGTCAGGGTTACTTGTAATGAACAGGATGTTTTGGAAACAGTGGTGGAAGTAACCGAGTCACAGCGCGTATCATCTAAACATAGGTTACTTTACTGCTTCACAGAACTTTTAATCTCGAAAAGTCCTTTAGGTATTGAGAGAAAAGTGTCGCAAAAAAATAAAAATCTCTGGCTTCATCTGCAAGAAGCGCCACTCTTCCAGTGTATCATCTCGTGTCTGACAGTGCACTGAGCGAGGCAGAATGAGGTGGAGAAGCCCAGAGCCACCCCTGCACTCTTCAGCAGGCCACATTAACCCAGCGGGGCTCTTCCTTTATGGCTCTCCTGCTCACACTTCAGTGATGAGAGTAAACAAGCAGCGGGGCAAAGGTCAGCTAAGCCCACAGAATAAAAGAGGGCACAAGGGGGAAAAAGAGGTGGGAGGAAAGGAGAGCAGCCCCAGGCAGTGCTCAGATCGCTGTCAGGGCTTCAAGCAGGGAATGATGTACGAGACAACGGCCCCGAACCGGAAATGATTATAAACAGTGAACAGGGGAGAGTGTATGAGAGAAAAGGCCTGCATTGCCTTTATCTGTCAAATTTGTTACATCCACGAATCAGATAATGACAGTGAAACCTGTAAAAAGTGAAAAGAAGAGCCACCCCTAACTGATAGGGAAGGATTAATCACAGCGTCTCCTTTTGTCTCAGCCACAGAAGAGAAATGAGGAACAATCATATATGCAAGTGCTTTTTTTTTTCTACCCGGCTACCCCACCTGTATTGTTGAATGACAAATGGGGCCGATTAAGGACATGTGACATTATTATTACAATTTCTCATTTTTTTTTCCCTTTTATATCATGAAATGCGCCCTGGTAATTAAGTGAGCGAGCATCATCATCAAGCCCATGTGTAATAACTGGAAGATATGGATTTTTCTTTCTTAAATTCCTTTTCTTCTTTTCTTTTTTCCTTTTTCTTTTGCTTAGAGGCTTTACCAAGGTGACATGACTCCCGCACTTTCCCCTCGCACCGAGATTAATCCCACTTTGACTGTGGAGGTGGATTAAAGCTAAACTCGGGTGCCCAAACTTGTTTTAATACCCATATCATCAGACAAAAACAGGATAAAGATTTGAGCAGGAAAAGCAGCATTGCAAAATGTTACTGTGGAATTGCGAGTTACCATACAGATTTGTCAACCACACAGCAAATTAAAGATATTATCTCGCTTGAGCTTATATTGTGGAAGTTGTGTGATGACGCCGAGCTTAGCTCCTCCAACAAAGGTGCGTGGAAAAGAGACAGCGAGGCAGAGATATGCGTTTCGCTCTTATTCTTTCTTTAATTTTCAGTATTTATGTGGTTGAGATGAACTCACTATCCCTCCCATAACATGTGTTATGAATGACCAGCCAGAGCTGGCGTGGCACAAATACACCCTGGTGGACTCCTGCAGGGCCGTCTCCTTCTTGGAGCAGCGCAGTAATCATTTTTATCCTGCTGATTTCCTAAATAGAAATGGACACGTATGATAAAAATGTCACGGCCACTCCACATGTCAGCGGACTAACAGGATTACGTGTCACTTTCTAATGCCTCGCTCTGTTTTCCTTTGCTGTGAATGGCCACAGTATTGCACACAGGAACTTTGTGGTAATATATGGTAAGAGACAAGTAGCTCTTTATGGCCTGTGATTATTTAGTTTGAATGAAACCAGTGATTTATGCCCATTTAGCTGAAAAGCCCTGTAAATTCCCTCAGCTGCATTTCCCCTGGATATGGAGTGAGTGGAGTGAAAGTGACAACTAGGTTTGGTGTGGAAATGTACGCCGCGTCCCAGAGTTATATTTAATATACCTGACATGAAAAACGTGGCTACCTACTTACCACCACCCGCAGCACAAAGAAAAGTGCAGCCTGCTGAGTTTGCGTTGATTCAGAGAGTGGGTGTAAACACTGAATTAGGGAAAATATGAACCGTCGTGGCAGACAAACCACCAGCTATTAGAGCATGTTGAGATCCCGAGCCGGGCATCTGGTCAGTCACATTTGAATCATGTGCCGTTTTGTTTCACGCAGCACAAACTGGAATGGAAACAGTCGAGTCTGTCCAGAATGATGGCTTTGGGTGGAGTTGTGCAGATGCAGCGTGATGTGGATGAGGGTTAGTGGAGCAGCGGCATATTGTCCACATGGATGGCTTGGCTCTGCAAAGCCTGATGGAGCCTTGTCCAGCATCTCAATGTCTCCAGCACAAATAGCCACATTCATCCACTCCTTTCACACCATTACACCTAAAAGACTCAAAGCCAGCCGACCTATAAATAGAGGAAAATTTGTTTTTCAGTGGCATTGCAGTTGAACAAACCACCAACGGGGATGAAAACATCAGAAAAGAGGTTACACTGTGGGCTTTTTTTAACCTACGATTGTGTTTATAAGAAAGATATTAAGAAGAAAAGGAGTGTTTTCTCTCTAGTATTTACTCTTGTGAACGGCTCGCAGGGTCAGTCGGTCAAAGCACGGTAAAAAGGGCTTCTCTGATTGCATGCCTACTGGCTGACACAATAGAGCCGCTAATCTTCTTATTTAGAATCCAAAGGCTAGCCATATCTTAATGAAGCTGTAATGAGCGCTTGAAAATCCCTGAATTGCAGGAGGGATTATTGAATTGAAACAACTCTGGTAATCATAACGTTTGAGTAGCCACTCAGTATTTACTGCCCATTGAGCCACATTTTTATCCACTTACTAGACCTGATTGCTCGAGCGTGTTTTTGGTGTAATTTTGACCTGCGAGAGCTTTTTTTGTGTTTGTTTTCTGAAAAGCCTGACATTGTGGTTTCACTGCCAGCGCATCCAGGTGTGCAAGTAGCCCGCGCTATCTGCTGTGTGATTACGACCTGCTGACAGGCTGGCGAGACAGAAGACCAGAGGAAATAAACAGCACCATCTGAAAACAAACACAGAAATCAGGCTTTGCGCTTTGCATGCAATTCACTGCACAATTTTTTCCTTATTATTATTATTTCACAGCTCAGTCTTATAATGGCCTAGATTCCTCTTAAATTAAATGAATTGAAGATTCAAAACTCACAAGGAAATAGACGTGAGTAAAACAGCAGTTACTTTTGTGGATTTCCCAGCATTCACTGTGTGAAAGACAGACACTTACTAGAGGTATAGTTTTCTGTTTAGCATCCTTTCACAGAGTAGAAGTGCCACTTCACCATTGAGCATTTGTCAGTTTATGGATGTTGCTGTCATGTCAGCCTTCCCGTACACACAGTGTGCAGCGCAGTGTGTAAATAAAAGAGAACAGGCATACACTTGGGCGACAGGAACACAGCATATACACAGGAGGCGCTCAGTTCCTACCTGACGGGGAAACATCACAGTATCAAACGATATAGAGTCAACGCTTCTGATTTCAGCAGTTTTGACTTATTCTCTTATTAATAATGTTAATTTTCCCATCTTAATTCATCTCTTGAATGCATTTGCTGAAACCTGTCCCTGTTTCTGTGTCTCTGCAGGTCTCAGCATCCGTGGCGCTCAGGAGGAGGACCCCCCAGACCCTCAGCTCATGCGTTTAGACAATATGCTGTTGGCAGAGGGAGTAGCGGGACCAGAGAAAGGTGGCGGATCTGCCGCCGCAGCCGCCGCCGCCGCTGCCTCGGGCGGGGCAGCCGACAACTCAATCGAACATTCCGACTACAGAGCCAAACTCACCCAGATCAGACAGATTTACCACACAGAGCTGGAGAAATACGAACAGGTAAGGAGGGAGCTTTACAACCCCAAGGTTAAGATCCTCCCAAGAAATGCCTCCCAAATGAGTTTTTATTGGAAATAGCACACACCCTCCAAAATGTTCTTTATGCATTATTCCATGTGGCAACCAGCTTTCAAATTTTCACTTTGTGTTTAAATGTTTAAAAGCCACTGAGTTGTACTTTCACAACTGCAAACTGTGGCGAATATGTACGATAGAGGAGGATGTGGGGAAAAAAGCAGCTCGGGAAAAAGCGAAATTGCCGTATTATTCACTGTGTTGTAGTTGATTATAGAGATCCAAAGGAGTGCCCCAGTCATCTGTGTTAAATGAAAGTATGATCAGCTCTTTCACCCAGCACTTTGAGCCTGCCATTAAACACGGGCATTATGGGTGAAAATAGAAGGTGAAACTGTGATGCCTCAGCAAGCCAGTGAGGTAAATTAGAGTAATTTACTTTGTGCTCTCTCCGAGAGAGGAGGTGGGTGTGCGGGGGCACACAACACTTCGCCTGGAGTAAATGCATCTTTCTTAAGGGTGTTTCCAGGTTTTAATTATCTAAATGTAAATACTTAACAAATTTTACTCAGAGTAATGAGCTAAAGTGTGCACTACGTAAATGAGTTATTCTAATTAATCATGTATGAACTACCGTGTTAACGAAAAGCTGCTTAACTTCAGTGCATTAAGGCCAGGCCAAATTGCAGATCTGCATTTATTCTGAGATGACTTCACCTATTATGTCAGAGTTATATGCAAACACCGCACTCCGTGGAGGCTTTTATCAAGAACAGCGTGCATATTAACTCATTTAATACATGAAAAATGGATATAACTTTAAAACATCAGTCAAGAGCTTTTTAAAGTTCTAAAACAAACAAACAACAAAAACCCCGCCTCACGTTGGTTGTTTTTGTCACTCTTTCTCTTGGCAGGCATGTAACGAATTCACTACCCACGTGATGAACCTGCTGAGGGAACAGTCTCGTACGCGGCCCATTTCTCCCAAAGAGATTGAGCGCATGGTGGGAATCATCCACCGTAAGTTCAGTTCCATCCAGATGCAACTGAAGCAGAGCACCTGTGAGGCTGTCATGATCCTGCGCTCCAGATTCCTTGATGCCAGGTCAGTTGATCGTGTGTGCTTAGTGCGAATGCGCGTGTGTGTGTAGGTATAAAGTTTCGACTTTTTTATTGCTTCTGCGTGACCCACATAAGTAAATCCAGTGGGCGAGGTCATTTTTAGACGGTGCGCAGGTCTGAAGTTTCTTTTCACTTTTCTGGCACAGCACACAGTGTGAGCACTGCAGAGATGCATGATTTTAATTATGCCCATGTTCCATGCATTATCCATTTCCAAGACAATCATGCCCTCACACCTGAGAGCAGTTAGGACCCAAATGAAATGGGGGCCGAGTCATGTGTAATGGATGGAGGGGAGGTCATCAGCAGGTGTTGTGGATTACTCTAATCACTAACAGTATGGGGCATTGTAGAAGCTCTGCGGAGAGAAGCACAAGTTTGGGCCAAACAAGCCAAGTGGAAGCACATTTGCTGCCCACTGCCTGTGTGAAGCGCAGTAAACAAGGCAAAATAAGCAAATGCTCAACAACATGATAAGTAGTGCCCTGGGAGGGAAGGGGACCCAGATCTAGTTAGAGTTTGCTTGTTTCTACTGAAATCCCTGGGGCTGTGGCACTTCAGGAACAATGCTCAACTGTGCATGCCATGATTTCTATAATGTACCGAGATGCACTCCGACTGGGCTTTGCGCTCCATCATGAAGCCCACCCATCCGCTGCACTAAACTCTACACATTACACGCTTGGACTAGAGATTGGAGACCAACACACCAAATTAAACATTGTATGTATTTTGCAACGGTATGTGTATGTGTGTCTTTCTGTGTGCCTGTCAGTTTATTGGTTGTAGTCTTTTGTGTGTTGATGAGGCTCTTGGAGCAGGACACGATATCCTGCTCCTGAGGGCCCTTAGAGCCCATTCCTCATTATTTTCACCATTTATGTGTGAGATTGATTGTGCAATTTGTGCAATCCAAATGGATGAGTTAATGCTGGTCTCACTAATAGGCTTGCTCGGTGTTTCTCTCGTTTTGCTCCCCACTCAGGCGGAAAAGGAGAAACTTCAGCAAGCAGGCAACAGAAATTTTGAACGAATATTTCTACTCGCACCTCAGCAACCCGTATCCGAGCGAGGAGGCAAAAGAGGAGCTGGCCAAGAAGTGCAGCATCACAGTTTCCCAGGTGGGTAGTGCTCGTCTAACAGTAGCTGGTGGGTAATCAGGTTGGGAAAGGCTAAAAGCCTTGAGGGATAGTTACCGTAGGTCGCACCACCAAGGCGCAATGTCCTTTGCTAACCTTGACATTGTGACTTCCTAATGATCCTTCAGTCAAGGCTGGTCCCAGTCAGTCAGAGCAGGGCCACAGGGAAGGGAGGCCTGTATCATCTTAGCCTCAATCAAAGCACTATGCTGTCCTTCCTTAGTCGCCCCAGCGCTGGGTCCCCTGCCATTTTTCCCCCTCATTCCCATCCACCATGTGCGCTCTCTCTCTCTTGCCTGGTCAGTCGCTCAGGTCATATGGAAAGAAAAAAAAAAAAGGCATCATCCATTACTTTAAGAAAAGCGGTCACTCCGGTGCTTCAAAAACACTGGATGATCCTGGGTATTTACTCATATGTTTGCTCTTCAAGTGACCTTGCAGGAGTCTGCTAATTCTGTTATATTTCACACTTAAAAAGTCAACTTTCCAATTTGATATCTATCATAGCCTCCTCATTGGGTAAACCTGAAGGCAATATCTCTCACACCTAACCCCCACATCCAAAGTATTATTACCCTGTCTTCTCTTTTTTTTCCTCCCCCCTTTGCTATGATTGTGACTACTATCTAGATTTTTTTATTCTCCATTGTTCTATGGTTGTCCTCTTGAGACACAATATCAGAGAAACATGAATCTATACAATAATCTGCAGTGTTTTGTCTGTGTGGGGAGGGGGTGATGAGGGGTATATTGAGTGTAGTCATGAAGAGTCAGATACTGTAAAAGCCCATTCTTTTTTGCCTTCAGGGGGTGGGAAGCACCATCACAGTATCACAGGTATGTCATAACTTCTCCTGATCCACTGTTTTCATTTTTTTGTACCTCCTTTGTTCATGTATGTAATGGCCTCACAGTTGTCCAGTGCACAGACCCTCCCTCTCTTACACTATTGGATCCATGCTAATGCTATAATATCAAATTTAAAGTTTGAATTTACATTTAAAAAAAGCGTGGCTAAGCTATATCAGCATTTACATCCCACTTTTAACAAGAGATTGCAGCCTATTTTTAATGTTTGACATCTTTACACTACACCCATATTATCACCATACTATGTGTGTACAAATGTGTCACATGTAATTTTTACTTTCTGGCTATGGTTTATGACATGATTTATTTGTTTTCTTTTTCTTTTCTTTTATTGTTGTTTTGTTTTCTTGTAGAAGATTGAATAATTGTGTGATCTTTTTAAATCTTGAACGCCCCCCCCCTCCAAAAAAATTGCACTTAGAGTTTATTTATATCCCTCCCACCTCATGATCACTGTGTGATTTACAGCAGTTAAAGAAATGGGCATTGTTGTCTGAGTGTCTCCTAAAGCAGTCCGCTGAACCAGTTCCCATGAGAACAAATAAGTCTTTGCAGAAATTAGAGGGCTTTTAAAAATTCACCTGAACTCATCCCGGGCCCCATTAGTGGTGTACTCCTCGATAAGCGGAGGCCATGGCAGACATCATTATTGACTTATTCTTAGTGCTTTGGCTCATTTTAGGAGGGTAACAGAGTGAGAGGCTTGACATAATGCTGGGTTCACTATAAGTATGTTATCCCTCACTGTGGCCCAGCCTTTCAGATTCATATATGGCTTACTGTGGTCACGCTGCAGGCTGGACTAATACCCCCCCCCCCCCCCCCCCTTTTTTTTTGGTGCTTTCTTGATTGCACAAGTAGTTCATTAACTAAACACCATCAGTTGTGAATGGTATGCCAATATCGCTTTGCAGCTTTGCTCAATACATCTTTGCTGATGAAACACCCTGCATCATTTTAACAGGGATCATTGAAAATGAAGTCATCTTCAAGTCAAGCGCACACTCAGATTCCAGCAGTCCAAACGCCACATTTCCTTTCTATTATTACTTTTAATGCCCTTAAAATACCCTTGAATTAACAAAATTGCAGATGTCTGTTTCATGTCCAATTACTGCTTGAGCACAGAACTGATGCGCAATGATGTATTTAAGTTGGTAATATTACCTAGTGCAAGACCAGGTCTTATTTCCTTTTTTATTCATTTTATTATTATTATTATTATTATTATTATTATTATTATTATTATTATTATTATTTAATTTGCATGTGCATTGCAGAAAGGGCTAAGGGCATGGGATATGATGGATGTAGTTTGTGTTGAGGTGTGTGGATGCTTCAGAGGCCACCTTTGATGTAATATGTGTCAATATAACACTGGTTAACTGTTAAACCTGATTCCACCACAGGGTTAATATGTTCTGTTATAATGCAAAATGTATGACACCCTTTCCAATATTTCAGCTATTTAAAAATAATAATAATTTCAAAGCAGCGAATGCTTTATTTTTTGTATTTGATCTTACAGTAGGGCATTGCAAGCTCACTTTTGGCTCATGCATTGGTCATATATTGATCAGAAAGCAGTCTGAGACACAATGAAATAGTCCAAACTCTTAACTACAGTGTGCAACAATGAAGCCAGTTGTATTATAGCTTTGCACAGGAAGTCTGCATTGTCATGACACAATCGCTGCCTTTGAGTGCGGGTGGTGTCAGGTAATTCTTACCAAACATAGGAGTCAATTGAATGCATGGTCTGCTACGATGCTGTGCTGTGCATCTATTCAATATTTTAGCTGAACCCGAGAATCACTGAAGCCAGAGTTCATCGGGCAGGAGAGAAATGTGTGTGCAGAAAAAAGGGTGGTATAACATCTACAAGATGTGACGCCACCGCGGCTGAGTCTGGCCAGACTGCTGAGGCTTGTAACAAAATAAATGTGTGCACTACAGTCATAACACACTCAAAAAAAAAATCTATTAATTTTATGAAGTAATCAGTCATATTTTATTGCAGGATTTGCCTCCTTTCTGATGAAAGTAATATGCGATGAAAGTAAACTAGTGTATAGTCTGTATCCATTAAGTCAAATTTAATGATAAAAATAGGTCTGAACGTGCAAACACCACAACTGGCCACAACTGACATTTTAATAAATGCAGATCTGTTTAATGCACTGTTTTTATGAACATTTTGTTAAATTAAACAGACTGATGAGCTTTACAAAACATTTTATATGATATTTCAGGGGTTTGTGGGCACATTGCGAGCTGTCCAAAAGAGCAACAATATTGCATCGTCTTAGGCTCTACAATCCACTCTAAGCAGGTTAAGTAAAAAGGATGATGGCCAGGGCTTTCATTGCTTCCAATTAAGCCTTGCTTGTTAGTTTAACCTCTAGGTAAACCCATCAAACAATTGATGTCAAGGAAACCCTGCCAACAGTGGGCCTCGCCTGAATGGTCATTAATTTTAATTGCCTAGATATTAAAGATTTAGAGCACAGAGACGTGGAGGATAGAAATGATCTGATGTCCTGCAAATCCAGTCAGTTTTTACGCCACAGCATCGGCGGGCTGCTGGGGATATTAAAATTTAAGCACATGGGTGGAAATTAAATAAAGCGTCATTAGGGGCAGCTGCTCTTTGGCTGGTCCAGCCGTGGGCTGCAGGGCCTGAGAGGGGGGCTGCAGCACAGCGACAAGACACTCTAATTTATAGGACCATTAAAAACAAGCATCATCTCATTATTATTCCACTGTTATTGCAGAGCCAGCATTCACACATAAGGTTCACACCATACAACTTTTCAGTGTCTGATGTTGAATGGCATCGTTTCGGTCCAACAAAATTAACATATCCGACTGCTCTAAATCTGAACGTACCCAGTTTCTAGTGCATGTTTGATCTCGAGTCTTTCTCGAGCCTTAAGAGCTCTAGGCCTGCCCCAATAATCCCTGTACTGCTTCTCATGTCTACGGCGCTCTAAATCACTGAGCGTGCACAAATGTTTCATTGCCTTAGTGTTTTATGATCTACCAAAGTAAAGCAACCCAGACCCAGTAATCCCAAAAAACTGTGTAATGTTTTCCAGTGGTTATGCTAAATTGGACGTACTCTTCATATGATGAATTATTACAATACGTTAAGCAACTGTATTTCTATAAAATGTCAATCACCTGGACCCACTCGTCTGGAACCACTGAGAATTCTGTGGAGGATAAAATATGAACATTCATATGTTGCACTGAGGGAAATGTCAAAATTTGTATCCTTAACAACCAGTCCTCATATGAGAAATATGTACCGACTTCAGTGTCTGTGCAATAGGAGCCCCTTGTGTTTTAGTTTTGTCAGGAGACAGATCTGAGAGCATGTCATGCTCCCATCCATGAGAAGACACAAGTGGCTCCTGATTACGGCTTAATTAGCTTGTGTACCCGGCGGACATTAGCACAGGGGCTGGGAATTGGGTACTTGATGGACCCAAACATGACATCTTGAAACAATCGCACTGCTCAGTGCATGGTGCTGTGCCTGCTTGACATCTGACTCCTCTGCTCCTCCTCCTTCTGCTCTCCCACGCAGGTATCCAACTGGTTTGGCAACAAAAGGATCCGGTACAAGAAAAATATCGGCAAGTTTCAGGAAGAAGCCAACCTGTATGCCGCCAAGACTGCTGTAAATGCGGCACACGCTGCAGCCGCTGCAGTGCAGAACAGCCAGGCCAACTCCCCTACCACACCTAACTCCGGTAGGCATTCCTGCATATAGACAAATAAAACAAACGAAAAGATCTACCTTCTACCTCAGTCCTTAACCTGCTGCCTGCCTGCCTCACTCTCTCATGCACCATTCACACAGGCTAGAGTGACAGGCTCTGCTCCCAGCTTGGGGATCACAGTGTCTCCTGTCTATAAGACAGTTGATGCCAAGCAAACTCATGCATAAAGAGAGCGTTCCTGACTTGTGAACCGAGAACACATGTATTTTTGGCAAAATAAGAAAAAAAAAAATTCAAAATAATGCCGTGGGATTTGTTTTCCCTTGACTTTCTGTCAACTTCTTGTCATTTCTAATGTAATGGTATGTATTCCCACTGAATGGTAAAGGCATTTTGCAAAAAAGTGAAACATAATTGCTGGGAGCATTTTACCTGCAGTAGTAGTATCAAAATGGTATTATGTGCAGTTGATGCTGAATAAAAATAGAGATAAAAACAAAGAGCCTGAAAGGGCATATTTAGTCAAGTTTGATGAGTAATGTAATGCTGAGTTTGGACTAGCTTGAGCTTCGTCGGGATGTGGTAAGCTTATGAAGTGGTCCCTTTTTCTTGCACCCAGGATTCCAGATGAAAGATGAAGAGTTTCAGCTGGATTCTGCAGAGAGCAAAAACACTCTTTTAAGCAACATGTTTACTGGTACTGGTCTTTTCATAAGCTTCTTATTGTCCTTGTCATTTACCATGTGATACCTCCCTGCTAATTTAGACTGGAAGTAGGTGATGTGGAACAATTGGGAGCTTAAGCGACCAACCACATATAGAACCGGTCCCCTTGTTGTCATGTGATTTTCATTTAATTTGTGCTCACTGCATTCGTAAAAAAAAGATCTTCAGTTCTTCTGCACATCATCATCCTCCTCCTCTGTTTTGGTTCCTTGCCTTTTCTTCCGTCACCCCTGTAGTTGCCTGCTTTATGGGAGTCTTTCTTCTGTGTGTTTGTCTGCTTGAGCTGGGTGTGTTTTTTACAGATAAATGTGTGTGCGCGTGCGTGCGTGCGTGTCTGTGTGTGTGCCTGTGCTTTCCCTTTATAGCCCTCTCATGTATTCAGCTACTTACATCTTCCCTTTCCAGGTTCTTCAGGTTCTTTTAACCTCCCAAACTCTGGGGACATGTTCTTGAGCATGCAGAGTCTGAATGGGGATTCTTACCAAGGGGCACAAGTCGGAGCCAATGTACAGTCACAGGTAGGAGCAACAATCAGGGACAGTTCCTGACGACTAGTGCAGAGAGCTGTCCTTGTCTTGCCTGTGTACTGAGCCATCCACAGTGCAGTCTAAGAAGCACAACAAACTGAAAAAAGCAAAAAAAAAAAAAATCCGAAAAACATAAATAAGAAAAACATGCTGCCCATCCACGGGCAGTTCAAATTACCAAGCGAGGCCTCCAATAACAGCCCATTGACTGAAGTGTTTACTGACTATTTCGCTTTGGATGGAATGCTTTGGCCGCCAAAATATGATCCCACCCCACTGCAATCATGCCGCAAAGCAGTTTCCTGGTTACTATTCAAAACATTGTCTGAATGCATTTGGCTTTGACTTGAGCTCTTGGGTTGGTATTTGGGTTTTTTGGTACGATGTTATCCCCTTTTTTCTGTACTTCTGTATCGCTATCTTCCTGTCTCATCTTGTTATTGTTTGTTGTTGATGTCTTCCATTTTGTGAGTTTAACGCAGCTACACAGCCGACACACTGCACACACTCACTACCACACCAGAAAAAAATATATGCTCATTCATAATAAAGGTAAAGAAAAATCAAAGCTAATTTAAGATTTTTTTTAAAGTCTATGTGTTCCATTACTTTTACTTATGCTTTTTATTTGGTATCAATCCACAACTGCTTTAGATGAAGTAGTATACTGAGCATGCTCGTAACATCACTATCCTTTGTTTTTAATTTTATTTTGAAAATCTTTTTGCCGTGTTTTTTTCTGGTTAGTACATTTGCTGTCTCAGAAGTCCCTTTTTGTTAATTTCACTTCAGTTAATATCTTTTGCTTTACTAAGCATGTTTACAGTTAGTGTTGGAAGTCTGCGAGACACTCGGCTGACCAGCTTGTCCACCTTGTCTGTCCCTTCAGGTGGATACCCTGCGCCATGTTATCAGTCAGACGGCAGGATACAATGATGCTCTGGGGGGAAACACGATGTATAGTCCACATGGCCTAAATGTAAGTGAAGGTTTTATTGGCTTACACGTGGAGCTTGTTGAGGCAAAGGGAGTGTGAAATTCATTGATACTTTTTTTTTTTTTCAATAAAAGTGCTGCATGGTTATCCTTTAATTTTATTCAATGAAATTACATTGCTTTACAACCTGCACAATAAAATATTAGCCAGTGTGTCACATCACTGTGTCACCTGATCTAAATAAAAGCTGCTTTTAATAAAAAAATATGCTACACAGCAGGTGAATAAAATCAGATTTACTTTAATAAACGGCTTTTAATACTTTGTTTGACTCAAACCAAGAATGAGATTTGGAGGGGGGGGGGGAAAACACACCCTATCTGTTGCATTTCAGCTGCTTTGAAATGCTTCACAGCATTTTCCGTAGACTTATCTTCATGATAAAATATGATCACGTGATCGCCTGCAGCCTTTTTCCAGACATGAATTTCTTCTTCCCTGATGAGGTTTGATACGGCGCCTTTTTGTAAAGCAGCACATAATCTGAAGCTATCAGAGTAAAGATTAATTTCGTTGATGAGGGAGGATGGAGAGTGAAGGAGAGAAAGAGAGAGAAATAGGAGGAGACAGCTCGTTCTCTCGGCACTGTATCAACACTGCAGCATTTGCTCTCTTTGTGTTAGCATTCCTGTTGGGTGAAATGCACAGATATTCACAGTCTTAATAGTATGTAAGAGTTAAGCATGAAAATAAGGTATTAAATTAGTTTTTAAAAAATCTATTTCTTTTTTTTTTTAAATATAAACAAACGGTGGCGGCTGTTGCCAGCAATTCTGTGCTGTTGGTGTCATTTTGGCTTTGCTGTAGCCTTATTGCTATAAGCTCTTTAGACATGTCAACTCCTTGTAGGATCAAGTGTTTCTTTCTTTCTCACAAGGTTTCTCACTTCCATGTGCAGTGTAGACCTGTGCCTACTGGCTCAGCAGAGCTCAGTGTGATCCCTACTAAAATATTAATAGTCGAATAACCTTAACACATGAAAAGAGAGGATCGGAGCACAAAGAGTAATAAAGTAAAAAACATATTCTGAACAGAAAGCTGTGGAAAAGCAGCCGTTTTTAGCCATAGCCCAGAAAATGCACTATTGATATATTCACATAGACCTTTAGCTGTGTTGGTGGTGACGTAGAGGGATCCAGTAAAGGCTAGGTCACGCCTGGAGCAAAGCAAAGTCAGGCCGGCTAAGACTGGCTCTCTTGGAGAGGCCCTGCCCTGTCACTTTCCCTCAGCTCTCCCCACCTCACGCAGCCTGAGCCCTCCCTCTTCTTGACTGACAGGAGAATATGTAGCGACAAGCTGTCGGTCGCTTCTGAAATCTGCTTAGACACTGATTTCAGGGATCGCTCCCATTGGTCGGGACACAGGACAAATTTGTTTTTGAGAGTCTCTTTGCTGATGCTACTGTAACACAGAGACTAGACTAACTGCGTCTGCAACATTTTAATATCAACTGACACATTAGGACAATCAGTCTATATATCTACATATTCTGTTTTTGGAGTGTCTAGAATTTACCAGGTTCATATTGCATTGAGTGTTTGATTGTAATCTCAACCTTTTCCATTTGTGTCCAAGGCTAATGGGGGATGGCAAGATGCAACGACTCCATCTTCTGTAATATCTCCAACAGAAGGACCTGGAAGTGTGCACTCCGATACCTCGAATTGATCCGCTATTAATGCATCTTCGCCTCTAGCAGGACTTTTTAACTGGCTGACCACCTGAAGAGGATATTGAAAAATAAACTTTCACAGCAGATTGGTTTTCACGTATCTTAAAATGTATCACGACCGTGTTGCACGCATTGAAACTCCATCCTCCATTATGAACACCAAGTGTTTCCCGGTAGCTGTTTTGTTCTTTCTTCATAAATCAATCAAGTGTACACACCATGCTTTTCTTCTTCTTTTTAATTTGTTGGTTCACTGTAGAGGTAAACACATGCACATTTCCAAACAAAAATAACAGTAAGCTTTCAGGATAATTATCTCCACTCAAAAGTACGGGATGACACTCGTGTGTTTTCCGTGACATTTTATGACACCTTAAAGGCCCATTTGTTCGATTCTTGATTTAATTGCCGCTCTCCATTTTGATAATTGAGTCCTTACAACATAGAGATTAAAGCAGCTGTTTCTTTGACTGTAATGTGCTCGCAGTCTTGTCCGGCAACTCAACAATGCTGTTGTTGACAGCTCAATGGCAGCTTTGTAGTTACTTTCAAGATTTATTTTTGCCTTACAGCTGTATACATTAGTACAAGGAAATGACTATTCAAACTCTGGAACATAAAGAAGCATAATTGATTGCTTGACTATAACATGACACCACTGCATATTTTATAATTTGATGTTTAGTATGTACATATGTAAACCTTTTTTTTTGTACTGCTTATGGAAGCCCCCCTCGACAGCACACACACACACGGACAGTAGATCATTACAACATGGCACACAGGAGCAGGCCCCCATTACACAGGAAAAGTTGTACATAATATAGCTTAAGAGTAATTATACACCCCACCAATCAATACCCAGCTTTATTACCTCATTCATAGAAACCAATAATTTCCAACATTTCTGTAGCTTAGAGCGCTCACCTACTACCTCTAAACCATACCACCACCACAGTTTCTTTGGCCCTTATTTAATGTTTTTATGTAGTTATTTTGATCACATCTTGTAACACTGTAAACTCTTCATTCTCTATGTAATCTAATGTATATTTTAATCTTTTAATAAAATGATGTTGCAGCTGTGCAACTTAAAATAACAAATAAAAACAAAACAAAACAACGAAATAACAATATTAATACCATGGAAAATAGACGGGGAGAGGATGGGAGGGGGTGGGGTTGGGTGGCTGAAGATGTTGTTGCTCTGTGGCTTATATGGCTGGGGGGTGTGGGCGCGCGGGAGGGGCGGGGACGTGTGGCGAATATTGTTGTTAAATTAACACCAAACAGTTAAAACTGTTGTAAATAATGAAGGGAGGGGAAAAAAAGAACATTTTGAATGTTGCTCATCTTGTTACTAAATCATGCGGAGAAAAAAGACAAAAAAATCACTATAAAAACTGTAATGCATAGAGGTTTCAGTATTCAGAACTGTACATTTCCAGCTCTGTTCAACAGGGTTCAAGACTTCTTTTCTCTTTTTTCTATTGTATGTGATTCTGAAACTGAAAAGTCATGACAAATGATTTGTGGCAGTGATTCTAATGTATTAAAGATGTTTAGTGTTACTTTCTAACCAGACTACACCCTGGACTGAAAAGTCTTCCTTGTGGTAGTTGTGTAATTTCAAACATGAATAAACCTTTTGCTTTCATGACAGCAAGGGGGTGTGTTTGTTGTCTCTAGTTTTTCCCTTAACGCTTGTCTGGTAAGTAGAACCTCGGCTCTCTTCTCCATCTCTGTAAACTCTCAACGAGGGATGCAACTTAATGGTAGCTGACTGCTCCTGCTCATTAATCGAAACTTCAGAGTCATTAAAAGCCATTTCTTCTCATTTTTTAAACACATTTCCTGTTTAGTTTTTAGATAGATTAAATACAAATTAGAGATAAAATCATGTTATTTATTCATCACGTATGGATTTGCCAGCTTTACATATTGTGGGTAGACGCTGAGGACTTGACCTGGGTTGTAGCTACTGTAGAGCTGACAAAGTGCAATTAACTGAAATGTCAGGCACTTCTTATTCAGGCTGTTTTGTCTGTCTGTTGTGGAAAGGCTGGCTTAATGGATCATTGGTTACCAATTCCACATGGAAATTGACATCCATTTATTCTCATTTTCTTAGCATAGTTCTTCATTCTTGTCTTTCTACTAAGCTCGTGTCCAGAGTTTGTCCCTTTCAGTCATGGATCCCTCTAGATTTTCAACAAAGTGCTGCAACAAATACTCCCAGCATCCCCAGCAAGCAGCAAGTTCAAAGCACATGTACAAGTTTGTTTTTTTTCTTTGATACACACAGTTTAAAAAAAAGAAGTAACAGCACAAGAGTGATTCAAGTGCAATGCACAGGCAATTTCTAGGAGAACATATTTGTCCACTCATCCAGGCAAAAACACTGAACACCTTTCTCTGGAAACCGTGCCTTTGTCCTAATACTACACACCCATGTCACAGATTTCTGTGCACATGCACACATTTTCTTAGAAGATGAAATTAAAATCCCAGTTTTGCCCTTTTTTACATCTGATCCTTTTCTGATCCCCTCTAAGGATCCATGAAAGCATGTAGAGGTCAGTTCAGTGTTTCTCAGCCATTCAGAGTGCAATCTATTTGCTTATTCTAGCTTTACAAATGCATTTGCTTCCTCAATTCTTCAACTATTACATTTTAAGTACTGCACTCAGCAAAATTGCTCTCAGAACCTTTTAAATAAAGAAGTTACATTTTCTAAGATTATGCCTATTAGAGGTTTTTCTAAGGTTCATTAAAGACGACATTTTCTAAGTAAAACTCACCATGAAAGGCATGCATCATTAAATATGGAAATCCTGAATTATATTAGCAATATGCACCAAGCTAGCGCCAATTAAATTAGAGAAAGATATCATTTGTATTATTAAGGTAGAGTTCGTATTAGATTAAATATAAAATGTAATTTTGTCACGTTATGATTTATGCCTTGCAATGCTTGGTTCATGGACCCATGTTATACTGTGTTTCAACAGAGTGATTGTTAATATTAAAATGTAAAAAAAAAAAAAAAGTAATTGCATCACACTTTTGCTCGATGTAATTGGTAGGAAGTTCAAACTGAAATTTATGAGCTGCCAAACGTATTGTTCCTCTCTTCAATATGACTTGATATTCAAAATGTACACACAAACACCCTAAAACATAAACAGCATTATGTTGTTAACCTTATTAACGCTATAATGCTGGAATCAATGCTTTCTGATTTCAGAGAATAATTACAAGTGTACGTTGGTGCTTTGATTGCCGATCAAAGATTGCAGCAATATGATAAAAAACAGAAAGTATATGTAAATCTTCTGAATTTGTATTTGAAGATTTGAACAGCACTGTGTAAGATAATCTGAGTTAAACAACAGTGTATGCATTTTTAAAAAAATTGGAAATCCTATTAAAAAATATAATCAACAGTTAAACTCCAAAAGCATTCAAATCTAAAAGCATCTGTGGTGTCAAGTGCAAATGATACCAATACCCAATGAAGAGATTTTAAGAGGAAGAAGCTTACAGCCATTATATTGTTTAATATGTTCAGCAGAGTGGCAAAAACAAAGACAAAAAAAGTCCTCTGAAAGACTGGCTTCAGTTCTTGCTTATATTCTGTTGTTTTAGCTTTTTTAGTTTTAATCAGTGCTTTATGACACTATCATAGTGATGTAATCATAAGGACATTTCCATTTTTTGCATTTATCCACAATTATAAAATCTCTCTTTTGACTATTAAAGCCGTGTTTTACTAAATCATCATATTGGGAAGTGTACACTTCTATGTGAGCGTAACAATTCTCCTCAGCCTAACAGTGACTGAAGAGTGCAAATTAGAGTAGTCGTGTGTCTCTTTGAACATCTGTTTTTCATGGAAAAAATGTATTTGTTATTCTGAACATAGAGCCATAATTAAGAAATCACGTTTTAGTTATTTTAATAGGATATTTAAATATGTAATTAAACTATATTTCTTTCTTTCTTTCTTTTAAAAGCACACACGGTCCAGTAACCTACATGTAAACACTGAAGACACTGGTGCCGTAGCTCTTATTTAGCACAGAATGTGTGGATGAGAAGGGTCTGGCTAACTCGCTAATCGCCACCCTTGGACAATAATTTTGATAGACTTTGCTTTGGAAGATGCTCATAAAGAGAGCAGTGTAGCCTGAGAGTAGTGTGCAGGAGTTTGATTCACTGAGCAGATGTATAATGGACCATAGCCTGCCTGCACTGATCTCTTCAGCCGCAGTGACTTATATTAAGAGATGAGTCCTGAGTGGCCTTTGAGCTTAAAACAGTGGAGTTAATTAACATTTGATCTGGCTTCTCTTTACATCTTTAGAAGTTCATTTTCAATTTCATTTCAACCCATTCAGCCATTTTGGTGCTGAAAGATTACTTTAAGATGGCACGTAAGCTCTCCTCTGAACTGAAGGTGGCTTATCATAGCTGCTTGGACAAAAGCATATATGTGAAGGCTATGACAGGAGACAGATGTTTGCCCTGCCTCTTAGCAGACGCGTGTGAGTAACAAAGTGCTGCCTCCGTGCTGCTCAAATACACTCACACCATGTCACAAAAAACCCCCAAACAATCATACAAACAAGAAAAAAACAAACAAAAGAGATTCATATTTATTTTTATTTTATATTTATTTATTTTGACTCCCTCATACTTACAAGTAAGAAATAAATGTATTGCGTTAAAAGCACAAAAGAATGTTTTAGAGGTATAAATATTATATTATATTATATAAAAAAACAATGCTGCTTGAAAACATCCCACAGTAGTCTGTTCATGTTTCAATTTTATGTTCTGTAAGAGCGGTACAGATGTTTCCATCTGTATAAAGGCTCAGTGGCTACTTTGTTACTGTAGGTGCACCTGTTCACGCCTTCCTTAATACAAATATCTAATCAGCCAATCACAGGCCAGAAACTCAATGCATGGGGGAAAATATGCTGATTTGATATGTGTATTTCAGAAACTGATGATTTACTAGGAATTTCCCACACAGCCACGTGTAGGGTTTACAAAGAAAATCGAGTTCGCCACAGATCTCTAAGCAAAAATATCTTGTTGATGGCAGAGGAGAGTGCTTTGACCTGATAGGATGGCAAAACTAATTCAAATAACCTCAACCAAAATATGCAGAAGAGCATCTCTGAATGCACGGATCGAACTTTTAGGCACGGATCGAACTTTTAGGCAGCAGAAGACCCCACTGGGTGTCACTCCTGTCTGCTGTCAGCTTGGCTTAGATCATGGGACACTTGAAGACTTGGAAACAAAAAAAAAAATATATTAAAGACATATTTTAATCGTATCTAGTAACTTCATAATTTTTGGGCATCAAGGGGCTCAGAGTTATAGCATGTAAATATTCCATATTTTCAGGCTTTGTCTCCTTTCTTGTCTCTGTTTGCCTTCTTTGCTTTAACATATACCCTGACATGCAAAAACAAACAAGCCTGTTGTCAACTTCTGAAAAAAAGATAACGCAACTGAACCAATTTCTTTTTATTATTATTTTTTAATTTAAGATTAGGAAAGTGGGTCACTGAATAAATATACCAGACAACAGACTAAATTCATTTGCAAGCTTTAAAAAAGGTAAGAAGTGACAAGTCTACCTAAAGTGACAAGGTGTTTGTGATAGATTCCTTTGATGTTTTTCTCCTAATACATTAAATAGTCTGTTAAATATCGTTTGCTACGTTTTCATGTGGTGGAGGTGAGACGATTTAAAAGAAGGATGGCACCATTCTGAGAAAGATTATCAAAAGCTTCTTCAAATATTCAGAATCCCGTCACGCTGCTAAAGAAGCTCTGCAGTCAGGGTTACGTGTGAGGTTTCCAACCTGGATGAACCTTATTGTGTTCGCCCTTTGTTCCTGCAAAAACAGGCGTTAACCCCCCGTCCCGGCAACATGTTTATCTACAAAGACAGAGTGGCACCCATTTAAGTGCAATAAGACTGAAATCATCTGCACCAAAATCACTTTTTGCACTTCTTCTCACCTGCACATATTAAAAAAACTGCTTCATTAGATGCATGTGATTGCTTCCTGTGTTCTTTTTGTGAACCACCTGCTGGTTCACTTGGAGATGCTTTGGGAAGCCATGTTTTATAATAGATGCATTTTGGAAAATCTTTTATTTTTTTTCTTTGCAAGGTTTTTTTTTTTACACCAATGACTACTAGTTAGTTAGTTAAACTTGGCATAAGGATTAGACACAGAGAGAGAAACAGCTATCCTGGCTATTTCTGAAACATAAAGTTGTGGTTTAATGCTCATGTGCTGAAGTTGCCTCAATTTTCAGTCTTAATGCTAAGCTATGCTAAGCTGCCTGCTGACTTTATTATTCTACTTTGTGTGTCAACGCTTTAATGAGATGTATTTGTGTTAATTATAATCATTTAGAGAATGCGCCGCTACTCTATAAAAAAAAAAAATACATACACCATATTGCATTTTATAATAAACTGGCAAAATGTTCATTTTAGTGAAATCGATTCAAACCTAAAATCCTCCAGCTAGCGACTTTGATTCTGGTAATTACTTGGAATAACAGCTAGTCTTTACAGCACATTTTCCATCCTCCATTCGCTATGTATTGCAGTGTGGCTATAGGCTACATTGTGTAATGGGAAGTCATTAGCTTTTGGTCTGATGCAGTTTGTTCTCAGTCCCTCGCTGCTACATTTATATTTCATATCTTATGTTTCACACTGTATTAACAGCTGTGGCTTGTTTTTGCCATCTGCAGACAATTACTTTAGTTTACTTGGCTTTGTAATAATAGCATGTTTTCTTCTTGCAACTCTCTCAATAGACAACATACTGCAAATTCTTGACAGGTGCTGAGGCATTTGCTCGGGAGACATGGTGAGGAGGATTATTACTGCATTATTTAGTTCTCCTGAAATAAACAAACAGATTCCCTTCCTGGCATCGTGCACGACTAGCGAGTCAGCATTGTGTTTTGCATCGCTCCAGCTCTGAGCAGCCAATTATGATGTACGTTGAGTAGCGAGAACCTCGGTGCCCCTTTTCACCTCCGACAAGACCCGCTCAGTGTCGAATATTTTTCCCTTCCATCCCCTCTCATTTGCTCAGTATCTTCTCCTTTTATGACCTTTTTACATTCACCTTGCCTTGTTTCACCTACTTGCTATCACCACAGTGGCTCAGGTTCTGCTCCACAGTCTAGTTTAAGTATAATAACTTGACACTTCACATTGCATTAGTCTTAGTCCCGACAACAAGGTTATGTGACCTATAGTGTCAGAGAGCATACACCATACTTGCCTGGAGTAGCTATTTATCAAGACAGCTTTGGGCCACCTATGATTCAGAGCAGAACAAATACAGATGCGAGGCGGTTATACCGAGGACATATTTGTCCAGAAACCGTGGCAAACACCATCGCACAGTTTTCTCTCACAGACACTTCAGTGGGATTTTCGAAACCTTTACACCACCTTCGTTACAGGTTAACATGAAAAAATATTCATAGCTGATCATTTTAATTCTCTTTAAAATTCACAGCCTGCCATGCAGTCATTTGGCTAAATTAAATAATGTGTTTGTCATCTTGTTGCTTCATGATGTGATCACATCTAAGGGCACTTTCCAGTTCTTTTGACTCTGAATTGCAACATACTTTACATTCTGCAACTATCTTCGACTATTGATTAAAAAGCACGAGAGGAGCGGCTGTAGCCGAGTAGGCTGGTTCTGAACCCCGAGGAAATCATTAGGAGACCAGTGACCTCACTGGTGCAACGCACAGAAAAAGTTGCC
Source organism: Haplochromis burtoni (assembly GCF_018398535.1). Classification (NCBI taxonomy): domain Eukaryota; kingdom Metazoa; phylum Chordata; class Actinopteri; order Cichliformes; family Cichlidae; genus Haplochromis; species Haplochromis burtoni. The sequence goes on from NW_024582456.1 coordinate 469,608, forward strand.
CATTGGCATGATGTCATATTTAACATGCAATCAGTCATCCCGTTACCCCTGGCAGTCAAATTGGATTCAACAGACATGGAAGATTGTCTTGAAGAACTGTTACTCGTGAATCACAATTTTTTTTTTACCCCTTAAAAAAGTGATGTCAGCCATACAAATATTGTCCTCTCCATTCTGGCCCTGTTTCCAATTTCTAATAGGAAACAAAGTTGCTGATTTTACTCACAATGGTTGTAGCATGGTGTAGCATTTTACTGGACATGTAAACCCCCATCAGTCTTTTACACCACTGCTGCTTTAGTGAATGTGTTTATCTTGTTTATCCCCCGCTCTCTCTCTCTCTCTCTCTGGGTCTCTGGGCTCAAAGTGGCCCCTGTCTGCTTCCTGGTAGTGTCTGGGAGCCCAGGTCTATGAGGCACCAGGATCATTTTCCCTCTGTAGCTGTTGTCACTAGCATGGACCCAGCTAATTCATCTTGCTAATGGCAGGTGGGTCAGTTGAGCGCCGTAATTGTGATTTCTGTTTTTTCTCCCCGCTTTCATCTGATTTGGTCGCAGTAGTTATTTTATAGTATAGAATAGTAGATTTACTTTCCATTGTCAAGGAAGCGATACACTATAACTGGTGTTTTATATACAATATAATGGATTTTAAAAAAGAAGAAGCAAATAATCACTCCTTTTTCACCGGCCTATGTTGCTACATTTAGATTATTGTCATGAGATAAATTGTGAAGGACAGTTTTCTGGATTAATATAATGGGCTCTATGCTTTTTTAAAAAAAAAATAGTTAACAGATTTTCTTTCAGAGTTACTAGAATGAAGCCAGCAGTCAGTTGGAGCCACTGGGGCATGAATCTCCAGAGAGCGGTGGACATGCAATGAGCCCGGGCTGATTTCAGGCAGGAGGAAGGTCGTCACCACACAAATGAAAAACATGAGAAGGGGTTCAAGGTCTAATCAAGTCCTCAGACTGCACTCACTGGGAGCAATTAAGTTCCCCCCTCTCCCTCAACATAGGTAACCAGATCCTCCTATTGACATCCTCAATAAAAGGTTATTTACTGTATGGATAAAATGATCAGCCCGCCTTGTCTGAGAGCCCTATAGCATAAAATGAACTTGAAAATTGTGGTCAGAGCTATGACCAAAAATAGCAAGTTATCCACCAAATTGACAAGGACACATAATCGAAGAAATGATTCACATTAAAAGAACAACAGGAATACATTTAAGATGCGGTTCAACAATAAATGATTGCACCGCATATTTGGAATCTACATGCAAGATCTTCACTGCATGAATTTTCAAGACCTTGGCACTGAGTCCAACCCAACCACAGGAATTCATTACAATCATTGCTAGTCTGACACAAATTAAGTCCTGGTACTTTCTGTCTTGCCTCTCAGACCACAATACTTCATCATAAGTCATCCTTAATTTGTATGGTTGTCACAGGCTCTTGTTGTCAAGTCTGTTAACTTGCAGCTCCCTTTGTCAAAGCCTGTCAGGACTGCACAGACTGGCAAGGAGAAAGCATGGCAATTTCCAGACTCTGATCCTACCTAGAATGTCTTTAAAAAACAAAAAACAAAAAACGAAAAACAAAAAATGATGTTTGCTTTTGAACTAGAAAGTAAGTTATGGTCCTCTCGAGTGCTGATTGTCCGACTGCCTTTTTACAGGGGGCTGACATCATACTATATATTATACAACAAGAGATAAAATGCTATACCAGACTGCAAGATGATGCTGTTTCTGTTTAGAAAAAAAATTAAAAACACAAATGTACCGGTGGTGAAAAGACATTTAATTTTTCCATCTCTCGTTCCCAGGAGGAAACAACGTGTCTCTGTTTCATCTCAGAGCATCTGGCTTTTACAACGCATCTTAGTTCAAATTAAATTTCATTTTGACGCTGCCAAGTAAAATTGAATAAGGGCTGCAGACGTAAAATGATACTACAGTATAAGAATTGTGATTAGTAATTCAGCTACTCTGTTGACTCAGCCTTTTATTTGGTGCTATCGGTGTAGCCAGCAGGTATCTGGGTGAAACTTTCAATTTGCACTTTTATTTATGAACGCAAATAAATGTTAAAGCTAAAGTGACGATAGCTAACAGTCATGGGATAGATTTCAGCAAATTCCAGCATTTTTAAAAAAAGTTTCCATAGGGACTGTTAATTGCCATGCGATCAAAAGCCATTAATTAGTAGGACTCGACTACAAGCAGACTACAAACGGGACACGGCTCCGGACATATTAGTCACAGAAAGACACAGGTTTGAGAGTGACTTATGTGTCTGACTTTCCCAGGGCAATAATGAGCACATATAAAGTCCTAAGAAGTCTCAAGAATGTTTAGATTAACATACGGTAGCACATACGATGGCTTTTCTTTTGGCAAGCCTTTAGGGAAAGTGTCAGTCGGTGCTGTAGGTAATAGAAATAAAAGAGTTGCATTGACCATAAAATACTCGTCTCCCCAGGACAACATTTAGCAGGAGCCACAAAAATGAGCAACAGAGAAGAAAAATGTAAATGTATGATAGTGAGGAGTGAGCTGTCATTTCATTTGGAATTCCTTTGCTGTACCCCTCCATCTCTGTTAATTACTTCCACAGCAATGCATAAATTCCCCTGGGCTCTTAACCGAAAAGCAATAAACATCGTTTCACACCGACTCACCCACTGGTAAACAATTGCAAAAGAAACGAGTATAAAAGTAACCAGTTCAACAGAAAATCCATTTGCCATTATTGGTAACATTTTTTTTGTTTGTTTGTTTTTATTTTCTGATAACTTTCAACCTCGAGTTAAATAAATGTTCAGTTTCAGTCAATTTTCCTTCCCATTTTCACGAGAAGTCGGACACTACCGCATTTCCAAAAGCAAACCTAACCCAAAGAAAGGAACATGTGAAAATTGTTGCAAATCTGTTAAAGTTTACAAACTGTTTTTATTTTCTTTTTGATGAAAAAGAAATACTCTTAATCTTTCAGCACCAAAATGGTTAATAAAGTTAGGACATCAGCATGTTTATTAAGATGTTGCATCATCAGCTCCTCAACAAATAAGGACTTTTAAAAAAATTTCATATTGCCTCAAATGTGTTCAATGTGTGATAGGTCTGGACTGCAGGCAGGCCAGCTAAGCAAACAGGCTTACTGTTTTCAGCCTCACTCCATTAGTGGATGAAGTAAGTGGATTATGTCCCACTTATTTTGCTTTTATCAACACAACGTCAGCTGAAAACATTGCCATTTAACAATGTATGGTAAACTATTCTAAATATTAGAACCTTAAGATTCTTGGTGACAGAGGTGCAGTTATCTATCTTGACTGGTTGAAGAGAGAGGAGAGCAAAGAGAGAAACAGCAGCAGCACAGAGACACAGCAAACAACATCACATCAAATGCTCAGCAGGTTGGTGGTGTTGGTACCTGAGCATCAGGAACATATGGCTCTGAAGGAGGAGGCATTTGCAGTAAGGTACAGGGAGAGAGAGGCGAAAGTACAAAACACAGCAGAGGGAAGATACAAAGTTAATGACATGCGGTAGTGTGGAGTGAAACAGAGGAGAGTCGAGGAGGCGTGCTCAGTGCAGAATGGAGCAGTGTTTCTGGTTCTGCTTTATAAAGGTTTCTTCTTTGCAAGGTTGAATTTAAACTTGGTGGATGCAGAAGCAAACTATGTTCACTGACAATGGTTTCTGTAAATGTTTCCGAGGCTGTGCAGTGACATCCACCACAGAATCACATCTGTTTTTAAAGCAGTGCCACCCGAGGCCCTGCAGATCGCAGCCTCTTAATATTGGATTCAGCCCTGTCCCTTGTAAGCGGCGATTTCCCCAGACTGCAAAACGTTTTAATTATATCATATACCATACAGGATGAAATCCTCAATATTTTAACAATTTTACAGTGAGATGCATTATTCTTAAATTGCTGAACTCTTTGCTGCAGTCTTTCAGGGAGCAGCAAACGCTCCCTGAGCTTCCCTGGGACGCTCTTTTTACACCCATTTACATTTACTAATTTACAATTGACCTAATCAGCTGTGAAATCTTCCAGCATTACAGAAGTTTTTCAGTTTTGTAATGTTTTTAAACTTCATGCACGTTAATTAAAATTCATTAACTGAAATCCATCATGCTAATATGCCAGATTAAAGCTGATTTTCATCTGTTGTGCCTGACTGGTTGATGTCATTTATAACAAGTAATGTGTTCTTATTACAACGTTAGAGCATGTTTATTAAATATCTACCAGTAGAAGAAATGAATTCCCACTTTGAACAAAACCAGGCTAGATGTTTTTCTCTGTTTCCTCTCTTTGTGGTGAGCGTAGCTGCCTTGCATGAGGCATATTAACAGTATCAGTGGTGTCATCTAACCTTTAATCTCAAGAAAGCAAATAAGCAGATTTCCCGTGGAGTTTTAAGTATTTCTTCATGGCGAGCGTAACGCTTGAATTTTTTAATTCATTAGTTGCAAAACGCAGTGGTGTAACAGTATATAACAGTGCTCTCTTTTCTTACAACGTCTGTGTTCTCTTTGCACAAGAGCTTTGTAATCTGAAGCTTCTTACTTAAAGCATGAAACCAAATCTAAATTGTGTAGAGGACAATTAATCAGGATTTCTGTAAAGACTTCAACCTCTCAACCCCTGTTTTTTTCTCCTTTTCGGTTTCTTTTTTCAAGTTTATACAGTTTCTTTGTGGTTGCTTTTATTAGATTTAGGTAATTGAGTGCAGAGACAATAGAGAATGAGAAATGAGATTCATTTTTTACAGAGCACTACACATTTTGGCACTCTCAATCTGCAAAATCTTACAAAAACATTTATTACTTTGGGTAAAATAATTTGTGGAGCAATAAATTCAGTGTTACATGTGGTAACTTGGTTCAGTGGTGACATTATTGTTTTACATTATTTGATAAATAGCGCATCGTTTGGTAATTTCTTTATTTCACAAAACTGTTTGAGAAGACTTGTTGTGAAATGACAAGACAGTAGGCTGAATGATGGCAGCAGGTAAATGGCAGATTTACACTAAATATTACCAGAGGCCTAGTTGTACTCACAGGGAAAACACTGTATACTTATGGCATCTAAATTTAAAGCTCTTTGTTTACTAGTTCACATGGTGAAGGAAATTTTCGCTCCATTGTGCAATTTCAATTGTTAAATTCATTTAAAATATAAGTCTGTGTTTTCCTGAAGAACATTTTTAGTTATAACTTTATTTTGTTTAGATTATCCAGACAAAATTCAGTGCACAAACTCAACAAAACCAGAAGAAGAGCAAATTTCTCCTGTGCCAGAACAGGCTTGTACAAACCTGCATTCTGGCAACATCTGGAAGTAGGAATCACATCCACTTGTCCCGTCTTCCCGTCGGCCTTTACCTCAGCCACTGAGGTGATCAGTAGAGCATCTTAGTTGGTTGCTGGAGGACAGAGTGGAAGATTGTTGCCTATCGGGGCATACATCGGTGGACCAACAACTGCACTAAAGGGAGATAGAAGATGATGCTAAAAAGCACATATTATCATTTGTTGCCCAGCTGCCAGCATCATGCTTACTGGGATATTATCCATATCAGAAGTAGCAGAGCAGACAAAGGTGGTGCCCAAGCACAAGAACACTGTAGGTCAAGTGAAGTTAAGGAAGAAGGGTCTTGGCCTTGAGGAAGTTTCTCTTTTTGACCTGCCAACCTTACGTTGATTATGAAACTCCAAGAACCTCGAAATGAGTTTGAGGAAGGTGCTGGAGTGGGCATATTTCTTCATATTTTTAGACAGAGCCAGCCTGTTTCCTGTTCCAGTCTTTGTCATAATGAGTTACTGGGTATGGATTTATATTTAGCTGCCTTGCAGACATGACAGTTTTCCAATAATATTCCTCTAATGTTATATTTGATCTGGAATTTTCTTATGCTTCACCAAAGATTTTTTTACACGTTACAACTAAACTGAAGTTGACTTGTAAGTATCAATTTCCCACGATATCGGTGATATTCAAAACAGGAGTCAATGCAGCAGAGTTTTGAATAGGTAAAGAGGCAGCACTGCAAACACGTTCCTGCTGGCACTATCAGCAATGACTCATGGATGTGGTGAAGGACTGTATTTATCTGAGAACAGGACAGGGACAGGGGAGGGTTATCAACAGTTTCACACATCCACCGATTCCCTCTGAAGTGAGATGCACCATATAGGTGTAAGAACGGGAACAGCGAATAGCAAGAAATGTTGGCAATATCAGCTGCCTGTGGCCTAATTATTTCTGGAATAAAGCATTTCAAATAATTACTGAGGTGCTCTTAGAAAACAAGACCGACTGAGAGGATGTTAAACTTTTTTAAAATCATTATCGTGTTTGTTCTGGCTTCAATTGAAAAGCACATTTCAGCAAAAGGTGTCACACCCGTGCATCTTGTTATGTCTCCATAGTGCTTACTTGCAAAGTGACATTCTTATTCATCTCTGAGTGGGCATATGCCGCACAAAGGACACCTCACAGAGAATGGATTCAAGTCATTGTGAGCATACAGACTAAGTAGAGGTAAAGTAGTTGTACTGATGCATTGACATGACATCAAAGCAAACCTCAACATTACACATAGCTGGCTATCTTTGGAAAGTGATGATGATCTTCTCTGTACTTCTCATCAACAGATGCAGATTGCAATGTACAGCCGTCAGCGCGCTACATCCCATTTGACATGTTGACACAGCGGGTCCTTAAAAGTGCATGTGTCAGGAACTCGGAACTAATAGTGCAATGTCTAACTTCAGAAGATTAGCCAAGCAATGACATAAGCTGTGGCTGCTCTGGTGTTTAGAAGGCGTTTTTGAAAAATGTGTGTGGCACTCGTACGTGAGGAGAGAGAAATGAAGGCGATGGGAAAGGAACTGCGAGAGTGGAAAATAAGTGAAATGTAAGTCATAGGTAGCAATATTTTGATAAAGTAATCATGCTTCAGGAGCAAACCTCGGACTCTGATATCAGCCGTTGGTGATTCTGCGAAGCTCCTGCGAACATGGCAGCATCAGATTTACAAATTGAAAATCATTAATAATTCTAACCAGGATGTGATAAATCTGGAATCACTCCCGATGAACCTGGACACACTTTCATAAATCAAAAAGATTACTTGGAAATTTTTTAAAATCTGACGTCAAAGTGTCAGGCTTACTAATGGTTTTTGTAGATCCCTTACCGTGATATATCATTAATCTGAGATACATTTGAAGTGTGTCACCGGGGGAATATGGCATTCCTCTAATATTAGGAATATGCTGGTCCGTGTCAATACTGGAGATAGAAGGGATAAAAGCAGGTGGAGGTGCTGGGGGAGAAACTTCCCCAGCGGTTACATTTTGATAAGGTGGTTCAATGAATATTTAAAATGACCATACACAGCAGAAACTGAATACCCTTATATTTGAATGTAACACTTATTCTGGTTGTGGAAGTTATTAGAGCCTGACTGATATACTGGCCGGACGATATTATTATAAGCATATAGCTAACTGGCCAGTATTACGGCCCAGCCGTTTAGCTATTTGTCGACGAATTAGTGTCTACAAATAATTTTTATTTAAAGGCAAAAAAGATGGAAAATATTCCTGAACATGTTACATTGCACAGTGAAACATCCCTATTTGAAACACAGCAACCAGTAGATACAAACAGAGTTTGGGAGAGACCAAGTGACCCGTCTCTGTCCTCTCAACCCCAGTCGCTCACAGCAGATGGCTGCCCCTCTCTGCTGCTGGAGGTTTCTTCTTCTTAAAAGGGAGTTTTTTCTTCCCACTGTTGTCAAGTGATTCCTCACAGAAGGTAATCTAATTGTCGGGGTTTACTCTCCATTGCTGTAGAGTCTTTAGTTTCAAATAAAAAGCACCTTGAGGTGACTGTTGTTGTGATTTGGTGCTACATAAATAAAACCAAAAAGAACAGAACTGAATAAAGAAGTAAAGGAAGTTATTTTTAACACGGACTGTCGTATCTTTGTATAAATTCATGAGTAACTATACAGATGACAGGGAAATCTGTTATTTGATATCAGAAAGAAAAAAAAATATCAGCCCATGTATCAGATTATTAAATCTCAATCTTATAATTTATTTATCTAGCAGGGATGATAACGATGTTTGAACACTGCAGTCTAAACAGATAATATGCTGTCTCTTATGCTTTAATGCAGCGTCAGTGTTTGCCTCCTAAATCTGGAGAATATCCATACAGAAAACTCTGCATCCCCAAAATCCACATCACTGCTGAAATGTGTTCTTTATTCTGAGAGCAGTGTTGCTGAGACTTAGGAGTGCTATTGTGAAGAAGGAGGTATTGACCGTGATGGTGAACAGGGCACCTCTGTAATCTAAATGTCATTCACTGAAAAGCATCTCCCACACAGCCAATGGCTTTCATCTGAATGTGCCTCCAAAAGATTCAATTACTTTTTCTCTCCTTCTATTTCTTTCACCCTCTGATCTCCACCCTTCCCATGCACTAGTTGCTTATCTGCTGTGATTATAGTCATTATGAAGCAGCCGTGTCTGTAGTGCGATTTCATCAGGGGCAGACATACTCTGCCAGCTGCCTCTGCAACCAGGTCCCGTTTAGTAAAGGAGCTGTACAAAGAGCTAACTGCAGATGTAATACTAGATATTTCTGCTACTACTTGGCCTTCCGTGGATTGTTGTAGTCGTCACTTAACTGGAAAGGAAATTATAAATAATTACACATTCTGCGCCATATATTCTGTAAACATCACATTAACGCGAGCAGCGGTGTCTAAAACCTTAAAGGTTATGTACTCCCCAGCTCTTACTATTTCCTATTCTGGTGAGGCAAAGGGAGAAGTATGGCAGCCCGAGGATAGAGGGCTGTATCAGTCAACACAGCTGCTCTTTTCATGTTCAAAATCTGTTTCTCGCACGTCTCCGTCAAGGTTTCAGCGGAGGGGGTGGAGTTTAAATGCGATGGAACAAAACTCATTTTTTGACAATGACATCAAAGGAGATGGCTGCTTTTGTGTTTGAAGTGGAGCATGTTTGAAGTGTTCAGAAGACAGTGGAGTGGTAGGGCAAGTTCATTGTTGCTTCGCTCTGGGGATGATTATCAGCTGCTATCGGCACGAATCTCTGAAACAACTGTCAGCATGACATGTGAATAATGATCTCCCTTTTTTACCTGCTGATGCCAAACCAACTCTGACACCTAAATACCTACAGTACTACTTGAGTTCAGGCATTCATTTCCTTTCTTCTTTCTGTCTTTGGCTACAGTTTCACACAATTCGAGGAAATTATTAGGAGCACATTGTTTTAGCACACCCTCCCACTTTGCTCTTGTGAGCACTAAAGAATTAAATCGTTTCCTTCATACTCTTTTTCCAATTATCAATAGGGTACGAGTAAAGAAATATGCTCAAGGTTGAAGTATTTTCTTCTTATTATGATATAGTAATAAATAGTGGTGTGATTCATTATTGTTAAACCCCCTAGAGTTAAATTCAGTCATCTCTATTGTTTGGTGGCTTAAAATCAGAATGATCAAAAAGTGTCACTGTCCAAATATTTATATTTATATATATATATATAGAGAGAGAGATCTGTATCATTTGTACACATACTGTTTTCCTTTTTTCCCTCCATGATGCTGGGAGTCATAGAGTAATGGCTGACAATGCCCTTGAATATAAACCTTTCATTCATATTAGCTACTATCATATAAATGTGTGCTCCTAATGGTTACATTAACCTAGTAAAATAAACAAGTCAACACGCCTACTAATATGTGTAGTGAGCTCTAGATTTAGTTGGGCCTCTAAAATCCTCCTCTGCTAACTATTATTGTACATGGGTTGGCAGTCTATAGTCCAGCCTGTAAAATCTTTCAGGAAGGGTCATTAAGGATATTTCATTATCTCCATATTGCCAAGGTCAGGTTGCCCATATATCCACTTTACGGCTGCTAGGGGAATATGCTGCGACTGTAGTATAATAGACCAGAAAATGTCCACACCAGGAATGATGGGAAATCAATATCGGGCCCAGCTCATCAATACAAACCCCATTTTCACAAGCAGGAAGAAGGTACTCCTGAAAAAAACGTCGAGGGAAATAGATTGAATCAGAGCGAGAAAATGAAATAAAACAATGTTTTATTGTTAATAAAATGTTTGTTTTTTGCTGTACAATATGCAGCGAGACTCGTCAGGGAAGAGGTTTAAACTGGTTTGGGTTGATTTTGCTTTAATCTGCCAGCACTGGATCAGGCAGTCCATAAATGTCCCAGCACAGTCATGTAACCACGTTAAAGGAGAAAGAAACATGGGTTGTGACAATGATTTGCCCCATTTGTTACAGCAGTGGCAGCCAGGAGCTTCAATCTGCCTTTGGTTAGTTAGAAGAATGTTGATGCTCTCGGTTTATTGCAGGGTAATGGCAAGAAGAAATGTAGGGATGCCGACAAACGAAAGAATGTTTGTATCATTGCAACTTGGGGAGGGTGTGCGGTGCAGACCGTTCGATCATTCCTAAAACAATTCTGCTGTCATGGCGAGCTGTTATTTTTGTGCTAACCGTCTTTAATTAATTAATTACTCAAACCCGGAACAGAAACTGTAAACAAGGTGGTTTTTGAGATGCAAGGCGTAAATATTCCGAGGTGAAATTGTCAGTACATGTCGGCTATTTGTTAAATAAACATAGATGAGCGTGTTGTGGTCCAACAAGGAATTTACAATGTGCTATGGTAGAGAAAAGAGAAAACAGCCCCTGGTTGTTTAACCAGCCAGTGGTAGCCTTGGGCGTTGTTTGTTTATGCAGCACAGCTTCCAACAAATGAATATCACTCTGGCAAACTGATGTTGGGGGAAAAAAAAGGACTGCATACAAAAAGCTTCTCCCATGCCGAACGACCAATAGCATCCAAACCCTCCAAAATACTTCAAAAGATGCTCGCTAGTTCTATCTCTCCGTATCTTAAATGTATTTTATTTCCCCTCCCTTCAGTTATTTTACGGCACAAACAGTGATTCACTAGTCTTACTGTACAGTAGATACATTGTCTTTGTATGAACATTACACATTGTCTGCTGCATGTTAATGGCTTATTGACCATGTATGGTGTAATGAGACCTTGGGTGCAGGGGCAGCCATGATATATGAGGGTGAAAATTGGCCTCTACTGCACTGATGACCTAATTTCAATATTCAGGGACTTGGGGATGGAAATGACACTTTTCACATTTAAATGCTTTGTATTAGCCCCTGGCTTACTGTACCTCTGCCTAATCCCAGTTCGCAGACAGAAATGCACAGAGAGCGACTGGGAGCTGGCTTCCTGAATTGCAACCATTCATTGCAAACACAGCAAGGTGTACACCCTACAACCGCCAGGCAGGGTGCACAAAGAGAGAGAGCGTTTGACTCGTTCCAGGAGTCACCTTCATCTTTTTCTTTTCAGCCGACTTGATGCATGCATTCAAGAAAATAAAGCAGAAGCAGATTCCAAAAGGGCTCTGTCTTCAGAGATAACCTTGAGGATGTATGGCATTTAGCATTCCACTCAACCTCGGTCATGGCTTCCTGAAAGCGGTCATGATTTCCCTAAAGCACATATTTTGATCCTCAGCCTTACAAAGGGAAATATTACTACCTCTTCAAGCTAAATAGGAAAGTTTCCCATATTTCTTTTCTTCTTTTTTTTCAGCTTCCTGCTTCAAATGTGAATTTAAGGACTGTCATTGCACGTTAGGGCAATAGGGGATGAAGCTCGATGACCTATTTGCATTTCTGTCTAGGAGCTGAAAAGAAAACGAGGGTGGGGTATATAGTGGAAGGTTGTGAAAACGCAGACTTATTTATCATTCATCCTTTATTTCTCTTGTATTAGTGAGTGGAGGTGTCATGTTTGGCACATCGAAACTCTGTGTTCTGCCAAAGAGATGTGACGCCAAGAAAAATAGATGTTGTTTTAACCTTGAGCCTGATTTAAGCAAACATGAATATATTAGGCGCAGTATCCCTCATCTCCCAGCTGACGTGCTCACACTGTATTCTTGCAATGCCTCTGTATATTAAGTGCAGTCTTTACTGCAGACAAGAATATGAACTGTCAGGGTCCACACAAAGGACAGGTGAACCACAGTGTAGCAGCTTTGCTTTCTTCCTTGACAAGGGAGAAAAAAAATCCTCAAAGATGCTCTGTAAGCTATAACAAAAAGATACACTTATATTTTTCTTTCTTTACTCACCTAAGATGCCATACAAGAGTAGATGGGACAGTGTGTTGGCCACCGCTTCTTAGCGAGTTTTTGTTGTGTATGTGTGTGTATTTTTGTGTGCCATGGGGACAGCGCAGTAGCTCACGGTGCTCCGACAGGTCCACTGTGTGTGGTGTTCTGCAGCATCAGCAGCCGGACAGGGGCCAGACGGTGGATTTATGATGCTAGCGAGCGGAAATGACCTGCTTCTGTCATTGGGTGTGTGCCCCATCACGAGAGGCCCTAAACTATATTGGCACAGCACTGACAGACATGTTTGTCATCCAGTCAGTTTTGAAGATACCAAGCAAGGGGTATTACTTCTTTGACAAGCCCCTCCACTCAATCTGTCTGTGAGTGTGTGTGTGTGTGTGGATGGGTGGGTGGGTGTGTGTGTCTGTGCCATACCTGTCTTTTTCTACTCTGTCTGCTCTTATTATCCTGCTTCTTTTCTTTCACGTGTTTTGTTGCTCAGAGTTGCTTTTTAGTCAAATTAGATCTAATCTCATGAAGTAATGAAGAAGCAACTCAATTGTTTTTAACTGTGCTGGCAGGTACAGTGCATCTTTTATTACAGTAGTAACCTAACTAGTGTACTCTAATGTCATTAGTAAGTGCTGAATGATGTTTAAGGTGTTGGAAAATATGAATTTGTGCCACTGTAACTAACTAAATATTAAATTAATTAATTCAAATGAATGTCCATAATACATTAATTGTTGTTACCTTAACCCCAATCTAACACAAGCAGCTTTTACAAACCACTGATGTGCTTTCATCTGTCCATTTAGTGTGGAAGTATTGCATGAACAGTGACACCTTCTGGCTTTCTGAAAAGGCCAAGTATGGCTGGGTTCACATTTTCAGTCACTGCCTGCTTCACCTCAAAAGAGTTCAGCATTAGCATAACACTGGTATTGGCACTTCTAATATTTCTCATTTCTAATTAATTAATGATTGTCATTGATATAGGTAGTTTGTGTCTTGATGTAAATGTAGTTCTTCACTTTCATATAAGGAAATGCCATCGGCACTGAAAACATTACAAGGCAGTTAATTTAACAAATACATGTTAACTAAAAGTGACCTTTTTTTTAAAGTAAGAACATAAAAGTGAGTCTGGCAGTGCAGTCATCCTGCTGAATTGGAACTACACCTTTGTTTTGAAAGTCTGACATGCACGACAGTGGAACCACAACTACTTATTTTTAGCAGTAAACTTTTCAATCTTTCAATCGGAGACATTAAACAAATGCACATCCGTGTCAGTAAAGAGTGAAACAGTAACTGTACGCACTCCTGAGAATTCAAAAGCTATTTGCCGGGCTTTAAAAAGTCATTAGTCATCTTTGTGTGAGTGTGTGTACGTGTGTGTGTGTGTCTATTTGTGCCACAATTATAAGATTAACACTGCACTGAGCCCAATTTAGTGCTGCACATACTTGTTTGGTGCTGGCTCAACAGGAATTAATTACAATTACGCAAATCAGGTTAGGGAAGTTAAGAATTACACACACTTTTAGGACATACATTAAATGGATAGCTGATGTAATTGGGAATTTGTGTTTTCACAGGAATATCAACACATGGATATAAAATTTAAAATTACAAAGAAGGCCACAACCAGCAGTGGAACCACAGAGCAGAGACTGCCAAGTGGGTAATAAAGGATTCAGCTATAATTGAATCACGATCACATCTTAAATCAATCTTTTGTCCGTACAAAACGGATGAAAGATGCTGTAACAAAAGCCATCTCACAACAGTAAATCACTTGATCAACTCATTTACTAGATGCGCACCATTTATTAAAGACTAAAAAACTGAGCGCTTAATTAAATACTCTGGAAAATATCTTTGATAAGTACGCAAACTCACAATGGATTTCTTTTTTTGGGGGGGGAAGTTTTAGCATTAAATCCCTGACCTACTTGTTTGATTTACGCAGAAGACACCAAATTCAGTTTCTTTTCCTCCATCACCAAGCAACCATCTACAGAGCCTTGCCTCACCCATCCACTCCAATGAATATTTTATAAAGATGCAAAGATTTCCTCCTTCTCGGTGTGTAATCAAATGCACACTGTGCTGCAGGGATTTAAAGAAGAGATATAAAGTCACATCTTAAGGAAAAAATCCATTTTTCTCTAGCCTTGCATTCATTTAGGAATCAATGTGCCTCTTAAGAGACTGGCTATTTGAATCACACACAGTTGCACACACTTGAAAACCTTTGTTATTTTTCTGATCTTTTGAGCTTTAAATGGTTTTAGACAGCAACCATTAATGGACTGCAGGTACTTAGTTTTTACTGTAGTATTGCTGCTTCACTGAACACATGAGACATGTTAATTAGGAGAACACGCAAGGTCAGAACTGTGAGTAAGACGCAGGATTTTAACCTAAAAATGTGTGTGCTTTATAAAGAAGGTCTTTCATAGTAACTGTAAACAAGTTTTTATATCCAACATTTGATACATTTTTCCCATAACTTCATGGCTTTAAGTGAATAATGTTAATAACTTTTCTCATTCTTGCTCAAAGCTGATCTTTGTGAGTGAATTTTATAATTAGTTTTCATTTTACACATGCGGTTAGTGAGGGCAACCCGAGATAAAGGGTAAATAGTTAGAAGTGATTAATTTAAAACACATATATTTTGTGTAATTATATTTTTTCTCCTTAGCTCTGTTTCCATTAGAGTGAATTCAATGCCCTTTGAATTTCTGAGACAGTCCTTTTTTTTCTCCTTGGAACTACTGGCACAGTGTGCAATCCATTTGGGTCCTCTTGTTATTTTTATTGTCATGTTTTGAAATGCTGTAATGCTGAACTGTTTTAATTAGTACTCTGCACTTCATGGAGATCATTGTTCACGCTTGCCTAATTATGTTTAGATGGCCCAAATCTCCATCAAAGGAAACCATTATCTTACATTGATGGTGAAGCGACGGGATTCCATCTTCACCCCCTAGACAAGGCTATTACTGCTCTGCCTTGGCTTGGACACGCTAAATAAACACATCAATTTCATAGGTCTGGAAAGTTAGAGATTGAGGGTAGATTGTAGTTATCAGCTGCATATGGTTGATGATACACACACTGTAGTGAGGATCACAAGGAGTTTTGCACAAGCTGCGCTGACGTCTTAAACCTCTGTCTAACTTCAAACTGACCTTTGCTGGGAAAACTAGAAAAAAATGAAATGCTATACCATTACTTACATATTCCTTTATAGTGCCTTCCTAATGGTGGTATTTAAGATGTGTGGGGGAGGGGGGATGATTGGTGATGTAGATGTTTTTTTTCTTTTTTTCTTGCATGCATCTCTGCCTGAGAGCATAGTGAATGTGATGGTTTCAGATTTGATTAGGCAGCCCAGGGGCCTCAGCAGTCCAGCCCTGCAATGGGCCGGCAGGGGCCTAGTACAGGCGTCTCATTGCTCACCATGCCTCAGTGGTGATGTACACATCGAGTGTGACCGCCCGCTTGATTTAAACAGCAGTCCAGCCTCGATGTGGGAGTGCGCTCACTCAGTGCAATATTGTGGGCCATTCATCCAGTAACCACTGGACATTGGTCTCTGCCAAATACATCGAGCTTGCCACCACATTTGTGTTTGGAGTGAGTGAACTGATGCTGTATGAGTGCCATGAGACTTTGTGATTGTGTGCCATGTTTCCTTAACACTGCCCAGAACAAGGTTCTGCACAAATCTTGACAAGAACAGATTCTGCTCACTGCTGTCACAGTGTTAACTCTAATGAAGGAAACTTTATTTTAATATAAGCCTTCACTCTAACAGTATGCTGAATTGTCTAAAGTCTTTCTATCGGAACTATATAGCGCTAATAAAAAGCCCTGGTGTGTGACAAAGGAGTAACTCAATCTCTGTCTGTGTTACGAGTATAAAGTTAAAGTCATTAACAATGTAGCACTTTTACCTAAGTACCTGTCTTTTTCTGGCTATTTCTTTTTCTGACAGCTCAACAATATCAGTCTTTCTGCAACATATATCTAAATTGAGCTAAGGCCTCAGTCACAATGCCCTAGAGATTGCTCAGCAGCCCACTGGCAACTTCTGGTTGCCAGTGGGCTGCTGTGCATTCCTGCAGTGTTTGGAGTGTGGTCATTGGAGGTTGCTGTCTGTTGCTGACAATAAAATGAATGCAACAGCCAGGAGTTGCTGACTGGTCTTTAGACTTGTGTGATGGAGGCATAAGCTAAGTTTACATATATGTTGCAGAAGGTCTGACATTATTGAGCTCTCAGGAAATCCTATACTGAAATTGGTTTGGTCAGGAAAATATTCTGCCAAACTGGTCATTTCCAAACTGTTTTGTTATGTGTTAGTTTATAATGAATATTAGAAACATTAAGTACATAATGATTTACAAAATGAATGCGCTGACCATTTAAACTAATAACTTTACGAAGTAATAGCTACTTGCCCGAGAATGTGTCGTCATTTCCCCTTTAGCTCTTCTAAAAGTGCAGCACTTTAGACGACAGAATGGGGGAAAAGCCAGTAGTAAAGTGTTTTGTTTGTCTCGTACCGGATGATGTAGACTATGAAACTTTCAGTTTCTAAAGATATGATTGATATCACCCATGTGGGGGTGATATCAATCATGCTTCCAGCACAGGTTCCAACACAGAAAATCTTTTACACATAACTCACGAGGAAATACACACTGAAGTTTTTTTTTTTACATTTGATTTCAAACTCTGTGCAATTCTACAGAAAACAGTGGTTCCATTAGCAATTTAGGGGCCTTGTAAACTAGCCTATCATGCCATTTCTTTATGTTAAATCACAGCGGCTTATAAGCACTTAAATTATATTTAGAGATTAAATTCTTTACTCAGACCTTCAGCCTGCAGGCCTTCGCTTTGCACAATATGTGCAGCTATTTTCATTTCCTAATGGTCACCACAGCCAAGCAGTAATGAGCAGAGCTAAGGAGAATTGTTTTTTCTTAAGGAACAAATTACAAAAAAAGAAGGAAGAAAATTCCTGAGTAGCTCCATCATTACAAAAGGAAGCCTAGAGGAGAGTTTGCAGTTCATTAGTCTACACGCTTGGTCCCTTTATTCCTACAGGGTGAGGGAATATAGGTGATAAATTGTGCATCCATTCACTTCCACGGTGCAAGTTGTCATTAAAGGCCCAACGTGGAATTGGAATATAGTGCCACCTTTGAGATCCACCTGCTGCTCTAGCTGTGTTTGTATTTATTTTGTAGGGCTAGAGACTTTTATAACTCCCAGAGAGAAAGACTGAGTTTCTGAAATAAAGACTACTGGGTATGTAATACCCTCTAAATGTATTTTGAAGCCAGACTGATTTAGCGTTATTAAGTTTTTAAACACAAGAACAAACTGACCTGGATTTTTGAGCAAAGCTGTTATTTATAGTAGGACCAGACAGACTCGTTCGCACATGGAGAAACGCCATGTTTTTATGTGCTGCAGAACATGTGGACCACGTGAATACACTATGCTGATGTTGATTCAGTGCATTATTACTCACTAAAACGGCGCACTAAGTGGAGCTAAAGCATCCAGGTACGTGATGTAGTTTTCACAGTTTTCGACTCGTCATTGTGCTGCTGTGATGAAGGTTGACATGTGAAGTATGACATCATGCCAATGGGCAGCTTTTTTTGAGCTCTGCACCAGTGAGGTCACTGGTCTCCTAATGACTTCCTCAGGGTTCATAGTCTGCCCCTTTCTCTGCAGCCCATAGAACCACCCCCACTCACAGACACAAACACACACACACACATTTACACACGCCCACCCCCTCCACCCAACACATGGCTCACCCAACATGGACAGCTCAACGCTTGGCTAGCCTCTCTCATTGTTCCTAATCAAGAAATGTGAGGCATAAAGATGCAGCAAGTCAGTTCATGCATGCCCAGTGGCGTCCTCTTTGTCAGACAGTCAGATGAAGCCGAGTGGAAAAAAGCGGTCTCTAATACTGTACGCACACACATTCATACGCAGAGAAATTCTGAAGGGAGCGGTGGCTACCTTTGGCTGGTTTGTGAGATATGAGATGATCACATATTCAGCTTCCATGAACATAAGCTCTTGCATGTGATCTAGCATTGGGCACAACTGTTGTACATTGTGGCATTAACTGCACATCCTCAGATCATCAAAGCAATGCATTTTTAGCACACTATATATTTATTCTGCATGCAATTAATGGACCACAGGCCTAGAGTGATTTTTCTCACTACTTTTGCATCTAAAGGCAGGATGAGAGGCATGTAAATCAGGCAGCCCATGTACTTCTTTAATATTTAACATAGGTTATTAGACAGGGCAAAGATTTGACCCCCGAGCGCTTCTGCACATCACATGAATAACTAATGTTGGCTGATTATGTTAATCAGTAGTACTAGGCAGTGATGACCAGGAACGCAGCACCACTGCTGCAGGAGAGAGAGCTATAATCTAAGATGCATCACAAAAACACAGCCCGAGCCCATCATTAGCTCTGAAACACAGCCACTGCACACTGTGTGCAGCACTGGGCAATTTACACTTCATATGCTCAGCTTGAATTTTCCTTTAATATGTATTCTGGAGATAAACATGCTGCATTCGCGAAGCTACTAGCTGTGATCTCCCTTAACAGATAATCAAATATTTGCATAATGATAAGAACACTGTGGCTACACCAGTCAGCGCTGCATGTTGGCAGCTTCAAATGGCAGCGAGGGGAAACTGAAACAAACTTCAATAGCTAGAAATCATCCAGTGTTACTGCTTACATTACCCCCTACGCTTGATGCCAAATTATACCAAAGACACAACAAAAAAATTCAAGCACTGTCATTTGTGGAAAAAAGTATATATTTCATTCAGTTGTGTATTTACAGGTTTCAGTTCACATTTGCCAGTTTATGTGGGCATATATGTGCATATAGCGGCACATATGTGCTATAATGTTCCCAGCAGTTTAATTGAGCCAATTCTTTGTTACATCCAGTCAGTGTTTATTTGTACTATTGATAGCTGTTTTTTTATGGAAAAGTTTGTGTGCTTTCAACAGTCGTGCCAGTTTTGACATTTTTATCATATGAGTGAGTGAACTTTAGGCACACTCAAAGAAGACGTCTTTTTTTTTCCCAGAGTTGATAGCGCTGATTTTTAAAGCTTATTGCTGCATCATAAAGCAAGTGCCTGTCTTCTCTCCTGTTTGTTTTGAGCCAAAGATAAAAACATACTCTTGGAAAGCCATTTAGAAGTAGAAGCGGTTTGAGTGTGGCTATATTCCATCCCCATCACAGGAGTTCTTTGGCCTCCACCATAAAGAATTCCAACGAGACAATTTTGCGCAGTGTGGGGTGAGCTGACAGGGAGTGTTATTAAAGCGCAGGGTGCTGACCGCTCTCAAAGTTATTAAAGTGCTGTGAGATTGTGTCTGTGATAGCCCTGCCGGTCGGGATGTCCTTCACACACATACAGGTACATTACTGTGGGGATGCGGTCATTGCAGGGAGGGGGGTATGGCAGAGGTGTGTGTTTCAGGGATGGCAACTATAGATTGATCAGTGACTCCCTGTGAACTAACTAGCATCATAGATTGTAAAGATATGAAAATATTACCAAATCTAATTCTTGTGAGGAAAGAAATGAATGAAACCTGAAATATTTCCAAAGATATTTCTTTAGTTTGAGTTCTGGTTTGTTTTTTTCTGTGACCATTTCTTCAGTAGCCTACCTAGCATTGCCAGTAGTGCCGTTCAGCAGTCTTCATTGCATTATTGTAATTCGATTACTTTTTTGATTTTCAGTGATGGGAAGTGAAAACCGCTGCAGTTTTTGAAAACATGTGTGTTTCAGTTGCTGATTATAATTGCTGTGATCTGCGGGGTTACAGGAATACTTGCCCATTGTACTCAAGTCTCAAGCTAGAAGCTAGCTAGCTAATGGGATGCTAAGGCTAGAATTTTAGCTAATGTTAAACAAGATACAGCATCACAACCGTGCACAAAAGCACAAAAATAGAATAACAGGCACGTACAGGATGACTTCAATGACTTCCACTTTGGCTAAACAACAGAAACTGAGTATCAGCAGAGGACACACCTTAGAGATGCTAAGTAGACAAAATGAGAGCAAGCCCATCACTGCCAGGTTAGATACACTTCAGTGTTTGTAGTTTGGCTGATTCTTGACTTTTCCTTATTGTTCCAGAAAATAGAATTAGTAGCTAGCTTAAGTAATCCTAAAGAAAGATAATGCAAAAGAAAAATAGAAAATAATGAATAACATATCTAATTTTGGCACAAGGTAATATAACCTTTGAGGGAGCTAAAAATGGGCCATTAAACTATGTTAGTAGAAATTCTGCAAATAATATTTTTTTCTCCTTTTTGATTTAAAAGCACAAAATAAATCTAATGATAGGCAGTGGATAACAGCTTTTCCTAATTGGACTGGTTGATCCACTGTCTACTGTAGTCGAAGGCTGCTTGATAATACAGTACAACAGAAAATATATAAAAAAAGATTGTAAAATGCAATAAATAAAAAAATATACAAATGAAGAGTGATTTGTATTTCTTTGATTAAGTCCCTAGGTGAGTTTCACATTTAAATGTGGAGGTAGCTGCCTGTGTAAAATGATAGGCAAATGGGAGGAGGGCTAATGGGCTGATTCTGTGGATTTCAGAGGAGATGGAAGAAGCCTGGAACATCAATCTGCTGTCTGTTCCCTCTCAATCTGTTTCAGCTCCACTCTGACATGACAGCATGGGGGACTACAGCCCTCGATTCATCACCAGGTCTGGAAATAACAGGACACCTCCAGTTTGTCATACTAGATTAGTCTGTGGCCCGTAACCACTGTCCTTAATAGAGTCTCCAGCGTTTCATCTGAGGTGTCCACGAGACCACCACTGTAGACCTCAGGGGAAACACAGAGGGTGTGGAGACATCCCTGCTGACTTACATGTAGTATATTCCAGTTCTACTGTAAAACTGCAAAGAAGTCAAATGCAAATATAAATGCAAATTATATTATCGTGTCTAACATTTTTAACAACTGCTGTGGATTATCATGCAAAACCCACAAAGTAACTCTAGTGCTTCCTCTACAAGTCTCTACGGGCCATACATCTGATTTCTGCACATAAAACCAATTGAATGTAATCCATAATGTTTCTTATTTGGTGATTAGCAGAATCTTGGTGTATCACAGGTCCTGGCAGTAGAATTAGCCTCAGTCTTTAATAAGTGCTTGACCAGACAGCCGGGAAATGTAATGGACAGTGCAGGGTTAGGGCAGGACTCTGATAGCTCCTCTCTACTTCCCCTCCTGACCTTGACTGGCGGTATGGCTCTTTGAAAGTCTAAGTGCCCATCTTACCGTATGCCTGAAGCAATTTAGAAGTCCATACACATTCATATAAGTCCCACTTATTGATTCTTTTGCTGCTGTTCACACACAGTCTAGCAATGCAGAGTTTCAATCATCTCTATGTGACCTGCCATTGTCTGGGAAAAATGTGATCTATAGCCAAGGAACTTGTAAGTTTGCAGGAAAACATCTTCGATGGCATCCATATTTATGTAGAGATATTTTTGACCTCGCTGACATAATTTGAGGAAAAACGTGAAACTTCTATGAATACACGTAAATAATGCCTAGGCTCCTTCGGAGTGTTAACCAAAGCAAAGCTACAAGTAAAAATAAACCTAAAACTGACAAAAGACCAATTCACAAATAAATGACAACATTGATTTTATTGACTACTGCCAGTTTTGTCTGTAAGCACATATAAGCAGCAGAGTCAGGGCTCCTGATGGAACTGCTGGGGTGGGGGCGGTTGCTTATTTAGTCTAGGATGATGTGCGCTGTCTCTGGCTCCAGAGGTTGCCCCTCTTCCTGTTTACCTGGGAGTCCTTTGGGGTGAGGTTGAGCTGAAAAGCCCAGTCCGAGCCAGTCAAAGGGAGCGTGGCGCAGTCTTGACCCTGGCGCTCCACTCATTGTGTAGTGCAGCGGTGTAATGAGGCCCTGTGTGGATATTGATATGACAGAACAAAAGGCCAAGGTGCAGTAAGGACAGCAATCCACACGTTTCACACCATTTGTTTTTCACACCGTATCCATCACATTAATGGGTCACCTTTCTGTGACAGCTCATGATTACCTGCTTACCCATGGAGAGAAAAGGGGGTGAGAGAGAGAGAGAGCGAGAGCGAGAGAGAGAGAGAGAAAGCTAGGTAGACGCAGAGACAGCAAGATAGGCAGGAAGATAGGGAGCGAGGTTCTCCAGTAGTGAGGGTAAAGGGTGAGTTGGGGTTGGAAGGGGGCTCAGGGAGTGGGGGGAAGGGAACCTTGTGCCATTTTTTTATTCTTTCATGAAGATTGGCTCCGGCCCTGTCATCATCCCCACAGAGTGAATTTATGACAGGTCAGCTCTCCATGTAGTCACCTGATGGATGAAGAACATCCAAGTTTATTTGGGACATAGTGGAAATGGCTGAACAATTCCCTAAAGCACTGATAGATTTTTTCCCCCCTTTTTTGTGTGTAATAATGGGGTGAATGTACCCCTTTATTGCAAAGGGGTACATTCGCCAGTAGTTACCATTAAAATTACTGTCGATTGAAAAAATAAACAGATTTTGTTTTCCACACGCCACCCCTTTTTCACTGATTTTACCTCCCTAAAGTACCTTTTTAATTGTCTTGTTTATGAGGAATTCCAAAAGCATAATATATCTGTTACCCTCTGTAAGTGAATAATTATTGGCAATAAAAAAAAACAGCAGATGTTTTTTCTCCCACTGACCGCATATCTTGATATGAAGTTGTATATTTGCCATGTTCTTTCTCCATCTCTTTGTTGATTATTGCCCATGCATGGCTCATTTGCTGTAATGTCCAGCAATTTCAATTGCTGAAACTCTTGACCTGGATATATTTTACTGCTGCAGCAATGAGTCTGCTGCTGATACTTTGAAAAGATGAGTTACAGAGAACATTATTTTTTTTTCCTATGAAGGCTGTTCTGACATTCACACCGGCCTCACTTGGACCTTACAGACGAGTGCAGAGGTATACTTCTAAGTTTTATTTCCAGAAGTTCAAGCAGTTGGCTTGAGCAGCATTTACTTCTCACAAAAGAGCTTTTGT
The DNA here is from genome assembly GCF_018398535.1 of Haplochromis burtoni. Classification (NCBI taxonomy): domain Eukaryota; kingdom Metazoa; phylum Chordata; class Actinopteri; order Cichliformes; family Cichlidae; genus Haplochromis; species Haplochromis burtoni. The sequence continues at coordinate 493,062 of NW_024582456.1, forward strand.
TCTCAACCATGCACAGCATTTTAAATGTTGTTTTGCCTTGATCTGGCAAATATTTAACCTTCTGCTTAGCTCAACGGCTATTCATGCCCATTCCCTGAGCACTACTGCACGTGATATCATATGTGAAACCTTAAGTTAGTTCCCGTCATTGTAAGCTAATGGCAAGATCCTATTCGAGGACAGAACCAGACAAAATCTTAGCTCAGCATATCGCGGGAGAGGCAAGGGAGGATGAAAGTGGAAAGAGACAGAGCTCGCCGTGTCCCAAATAAAGATCAGAGTGTCATCTTTCAGTCTAATTGCTTGGAGCCATTACTTGGTACTGCAAAAAATACTGTCTGCATATGCATTTATTTTGCAGTCTATTGATGTTCTTTACTCAGGGGACAGTCTACTGGGACCAAACGGCGGCAATGCAAACTCTTTTTGTGTGAATGGATGAAAGATTGCAGCCTGTATTACATACAGACAGTTTGCCATACAGTATGTCATAGCAGCCAGCACATATTAGGTGATGGTGTCAATATATCTTGCGTCTGCCCAGTGGAGGCTTACTCTGCATTACGCTAAAACATGAATTATATGAGTGGAACAATGCTGTGTTGGGCTGTGATGTAAATCAGAAGGGAGAGAAATTGCTGACAAGTTTTGCTATTAAAAGATAATTGTAATCAAGGTGCAAGACGAGCAATGAAGTGGCGATAGCAGATAGATAGACAGCTGCAAAAGATGGATTGTTTTAATTTGCACCAATTAAATTGAAGTTCACTGGATCATCTTCCTCAATCTTCATGAATACTTGATTTTCTGGCCGCTACAAAGCTATTAAAAAGAGTGATTGGACTGTAACACTTGGTATACCATATTTTAAACTTTCATTAACCCTTTGCAATAATACTTAGTTTTAGAAGAGGAACTAAAATTCATAGTAAGCACAAGATTATTATGCACAGATTATGTTTATTGTCTTTAAACGTGTCAACCCATGATAACAACTGATGCCTGATTGGTTGGAAAATGGTCACTGTTGGACCCTTGAGATGTTTTATATATACTTTTCTAAAAAAATGCACATATATTCCCATCGTGTCTTTAATGACGTTGTAAGAAGTTATCACCACGTGTCCATTATTATGGTGAGATTGCTCAGAATTGATCTTGCTGTCAAGAATTTTCTTAAATCAAGTTAAACCAACAGTGCATGAATACGTCCATCATGCATTACCCAGTTTGGAATACTCTAAAAGACCAGAATATGTACGACACACAATATAACTTTTATTTAAATTTTCATGACTGTTGCAGCTTGTAGGTAACATCACTCAGACAGGTTAACATGGCACATTTGGAACTATAGGGACTGTTTTTTTATTTGTTTTGGGGCTTTTTTATGCACATTTGACACTTTACTGACTTTGGTGACTCAGAGCACACTGCATTTCCCCAAGCGATGTATTGATTGATATTATTTTAACAACAAAATTATATGGCACATTGGAATAAAAAATAAGATAAGATGCTGTATTTAAATAGGATAATGTATAATTACCATTGGGCATTTTAGGTATTTAAGCAAATACGTGACAATTTTACAATTGTTGGAAACTGTATGTTGGTGAACTTACATGTTTACTTTTACTCTGGATGTTGGAAAATGTCTCCTTTTTGATAATATTTAAAGTTGTGCAAACACGTGCACGCCTATGACAAAAGTTTGAACGTATGTTTTTCAGTAAAATTTTCTTACTAATCAGCTACATTTTTATTAAACCATTCTAACAAACAGTAAGCTGGGTAAGGTGTTTTTTTCCTTCACAAATGACAGTCCTCCTACTCTGGATGAGCACATTTCCAGGGATTTCATGGTCAATTTAAGAGGAGTCTAAACAAAGACACAGCTGTGTGCATATATCCCAATCTGAAATGTTTCTGTGTTAATTGGTGCTGATTCTCTCTTGATGGCAGCGTTGCGATTTCCAAAGGTCAGTGATCTTCATGTTTGTTTTAGTGTGATATATAAGCTTATAGTGTTCTGAATAACCTCAGAGGGCGAACACAAACCCTTTGAAGCACAAACTTTATGTATTTAAGTAAAAGTTACTTGGTATTGGCAGATGTAAATTGATGTTGTAAATCACAGTTTCATACATAGGAAAAGCAGGGAGTGTGGCTGTGAGTGTAGTGAGGCATTTCAGGGGGGCTGGGAGCAATGTTCCACAGTGTTTGCTTCTGAGCCAGACTCGCTCCAAGGCAGGGTGATTAGTGCTTGTCGGTAATTTGGCAACCTTGACCATGTAACCTTGCTAAAGCTGGATTAACATTTTACCCTGGAAAAGCCAGAGATGCCTTAAAACATGTTCCATTTTTCTGTTGCTTATTATGAAACAACAGCCTGCAGAGGCTATTGAAATAAGTGCCCATGGTGTGCTGCATGAGCACTCAAGGAGAAACTCTTATTAGATTTAAGCATGCTAAGTGTCAAAGAAATGTTGACATATCCATCTGATTGCTCCTGAAAACATCCCATGTTGTGCAAAAGTATCGAGACACCTCTCATTTCTTTGTATTTAATTAGGAAAATGGGAGATAGTCACAGTGACTTATTGAAACATGTACAGCATATAAGGCAAAAACTGAAAAAGTCAATATTTGGTATGACCACATTTGTTCTTCAACACAGCCTGAACTCTCTTAGGCAAACTTTCTTAAATAGTCTTCAGGGAAATTACCCCTAAACCCATTTTTGGGTCTTCTTTGGATGTTGGCTGCCTTTTGTTTCATTCTCTGTCAACATGATGCCACACTGTTTCAATAATGTTCAGGTCTGGGGACCATGACTGAGTGTTTGGGGTCATTGTCATACTGAAAAATGAAGACACTGCCAGTCAGACACTGAATATAATATAATCTAATTGCTTTTATTGTAGTGCAAGGTTGATCAAAATCTGCAAAGTGTGTTCTTAAGGAATTTTAGGAAACTGGATAAGTAGAGGACAAAATAAAAAGCGGTGAGCCTAAAGAAAAAAACTATCTAGAGGATGTGAACCGTATCTGAAAGTCATGTTCCTAAGAAATGGGAAAATAAATCTAGCAAAGACCTGGCACAGGACCTAAAAGATGCATCTGGTCTTTCAGCTGAGCCATATACTGCTCATCAAAGCCTCATCAGAAATGGTCTCATTAGAAGTGTGGATGTCAAAAAGCCATTCTTAAGGAAACGGCTCGGCTGCTTTTTCACTAATGTACCCAACCGTCATCAGAGGAAGTTTGTTTGTGTGTTATGCACTTATCAAACTTTCATTACTCATAGCATTTAAAGGTAGCTCAGTCAAGGGATGAGTCATTGTTGTGTCCGCACATAGCAGACAACTCAGCAAAGAACAAATTTTAAATTGAAATAATGTGTTCCCTTTAATCGAGTTAAATATACAAACAGAGCCAAAGATAACAGAGTTTGACAGACATGAAATAATATTTTTGCACCAACAAGCCGATTTGCCAAAAAACTTGGCGTATATATATTTGAAGCATGTCAGTTCCCGAGGGTTAACAACCAGGGTTAATGCTCAGCTGTAATATTATTCAATAAATAGAGTTAATATTTTCTTTCATAAACTCGTACTGTAGACCTTTTCACTTTACCTTACCCCTTTTTTAATTTTGTTCTGTAGGACCGCGCATGGTTTTATTTAGCTGTAATTTCTTCTTGTTTGCTGGATCTTCGAGGACTAAACTAAAAGTTCCCACATTTAAATTATGATATGCTAATGATATGATAAGTTCTAACAAAACTATTCAAACAGTTCATCTTGTCAACTGACATATTTTCCTTTGTTGACAAATGCCACTTTACATCGGCACTGCTAATTGTTAAGATGTAGGATGAAGTGAAGATGGATGCTGCTGGTTAGTGACAAATAATGCCTTCTCTGAATAACATTCACTCATTAACGAGCCTCTCCCTCTGCCCCAAAACGTAGCCTACCTTCCCTTAATAATTTTTATACAGTCCCCAAAGAGGCCAGTTTCACATTGGCCTTTAGTATTAATTGTTCTCTGTTTTGCTTAAAGCCCTCTTTTTCATTCGAATACAAGCTTGTTTGGTAATATTTAAGTGCAGCCCCCGTGTTTTTGTGAGATTGGTGCATCTGAGGTAGGTGGTACATTGCCCTCCCACAAAAAGCTCAGGCTTATTATTGAGCCTCTTTATCTTTACTGTAGCTAAGTTGTTAATTAGCTAGACCTTGAATTAGATTATTTGCATGTCTGAACAAGGGCTAAGGTATTAATGCTCCCTTAGGACAAACTGTAATAACCTCTTCGGTGGCTCCAAGATCCCTGTGGAGGGGGCTGCGTGGACGCTAGCCCCTGGAAGGAGGGAAAGAGCCAGCCATTTCATCCAATTAGCTGTGGATTATACTGCTCCTCTCCCTTTGAATCCTATTTGCTGTGATAAGGTGTTCTCCTACAGGGACAGAGCTGAGTTTTGCTATCAGGAAAAATGATTAATTCACAACCCAATATTAAAATGCAGTGCCTTCCATTTCACACTGTCTGACATAGGAGGAAGAAACAGCTCAGAAATCAATACAGGCACTAAACAACCACACAGGAGAAGGAGAGGTTGGCCAAGTAAGAAAATACCCCGAAGAATCTCAGAAGCAAGCTGCATTTCATTCTACACATCACACTTATACGGCTCTCCATGGTATGGTATGTCCTTGAATTATTCAGAAACTGTTAAACCGTGGGAATGGCTTTAAGACTAATGTGGCACAATATCATGGTCGCTATTGTTATTGCATTGTACTGTGGAATTTTCACAAATATTTATCTCTTTCTTCCTATCTTCCCAAGGGCATGTATTTTAATTTTACAATTCCATGGTCTTTGTACCTCTTTGAATAACCAGGGTAGTCACACGTACGACGGAGTCAAAGGAACATTCCTTACAGGTGTTCATGTCTTTCCTGGCCTGCGACTGGAATAGGCGTGGAGAATCCAGAGTCCAGATTTTTATTTTCCAAGCCCTCTGACGCTGCACAAATGATGTTTAAACACCCAGCACCTAGGGTTTAATTAAGTCCCTCTAATCGTGTTCCAATCAGAAGCTTGGACTGATGGGCTGGAATTCCTGATGTGCATTTCTGTCAGTCTTAATTGGATAATTGATTGCCAATTTGAACCTGGCCACACACTGCATACACAATAAAGCGCCTGGCCATGTTCCTTGAGGATTCATTTTCCATCCGAATAAAGATGCTGCTTCGATAGGCAGAACTCCAACTATTGGTCTTGCTGAAAAATAAGCCCTGGCTGCTGGTGTAGACTGAAAGTCCACTTATGAATGCCTTTTGAATTTTTAGTGCATGCAAACAGGCTTTGATGCATTTATATTGTCTTTTGCTCTCTGCAGAGCAAATGAATGCAGCATTTCCTTTTGTTTGCGAACAGTGAGTTTTGGATAAAGCATTTTATTTGTTCATATGATTATTCTATAGCTATATCTAAAAATCAAACAACCCCCAAAATTGAAATTGTTAGCTTCCTGTGTTAAATTTCAATAGCAGCCAATGGAAAACAACAGTATAAATCAACAGAGCATGCACACACTCACACACACATATATTTCATGAAATAAAATTTTAAAGTTAAGGGAGTTAAGATCACTCTTGACCTGTGCTGACCTCAGAAGGCACAGGTGCACCACATCCTGCTGTTCAAAGGAAGAAGAGATGTTCTCAGAAACATCTTTCATTGTAAAGTGTAGCCGGAGACTGCACAATAGACGTGGCAAGCAATTAAAATATTGAGAAATTCATTGCAGAACTAGTACATTGCATGGCGTTGCATCATACAGGTGTTTCTGATTTCCTGCTCGGTGCACTTTGTTAACGCAGCCATAGCTTGAAAACAATCAAAAGGTGATATGAGGAGGCTTAAAGGGGTATAAAAGACAAGTAGGATATAAATATTTATTAGATAAATTATTTGTGATGACAATGAGGTGGTTCAAATTCAAGGAGGCTATTCCTGAGGCTCTACTTGATCTAAATTTGCTTGGGTCTATTAAACTGGAGGATATCTATATTAAATCTGTCACATTCACATTCACCTTATTTATATAATGGCCAGTCATGATTATATGTTAAAAAAAGATAAGCGTGAATATGACATATTATTGTTACTATTGTTATCTATGCTGTCTGCAGCAAATATTTGTCCCAGTAAAAGGCTGGAAAACCTGTTTTATATTTTCCAAATCCAAACATCTATATTGCACTGATAGTTGGGCTAAACATTTAGCACTGCAGACTTTCATTTTGGCAGAGACATAGATCTGTGAGGATAAACAATGTGAAATAACATATGAATAGCGTCAGAGGATGATAACCGGCTATGATAATGGTGAACAGATTTCTAAATATCTTCATGCAGTTATACAAATTTGCCTTGTCAGGCAAAATTCCTCTGGAGAATGTGAACCACAATGGTTTGATGGGAAACAGATTCGGAGAGTCAACACAGCGCCGACCGATCTCCTCTGATCTTACTCATCAGTGACCAGTTTGCTCTCTTCTGGGACAACTGTGCATTTGGTTCCATTTAACCTCCTCTGCCGAAATGAGGTCTGATGGTGTTCTTAGCTATCAAAATGTCACCAAGCTCACCCCAATGTGCTCATTTATAAGAATAACATTTTCTCAGCTTATTGCCAAGGAGGAAAATTACACAAGTTGGTGTTTTTTTATGCTATGGCAAAAAAAAACAAAAAAAAACACCTGTAGATCATTGTGTAGACATCCATAACTGCTGTAAAGTCTGCACTAAATCCAACATCTTCTGCAGTTTTCTCACAAGAAGTTGCTTCTTCTTTTTTTACCCTCTAAATAAGAATTTTCTACTAGTGAAACGGTAAAGAGAGAATTCCCCTATTATAAATGGCCTTTCTCAGCACTGTAACCTCACTACAAGTTTTAGCTCTAAAGTGCAACCCTTGGTGGGATTAGATATTTTGGCCACCATTTGTACAGAGTGAAGTTTCTTTGGAGTCTCCTTGAGACAAGTGACCAGTGCAGGGCAAAGTGAAGGCCTTATCAGTCACCCCACAATGGTGCCACCCCATGAATTATATTAGGGACGGATGTGGCTCTCCAAGCCACTGCATTGTGGACCATCTGGGTGACAATAAACATGTCGCCACATGGTTTCTTCCATCATTCAAGTCTAGATAGCAGATCTGGACCTTAACTATAGCTCACTATCTCCTGGATCTCGGCGTGACCTGTTAGAGAGATGGAGGTGAGGCTCAAGGATATCTCTCAGAGAGTCTGCTCCAGCACCAGGAGGTTATTATAGCCATGCTGGGGGGAGGCAGTCAGTATATCTAGTGTGCTGCTCTCACCGTCTCTCTGTATGTGTCTCTGTGTTACACAGACAAGGAGGAGCGACTGAGAGAAAAATGTTCAAGTTAAGTAGACAAGGAACGTTTTTGATTAAATTCAAGGGTTTGCAGGGTCTTTGCTATGTTAGCCCTCTGTTAGATAAAATTTCATAAATATCAGTTATTAAATTGTTTCACACAATCAGATTTGGCACTATAACTAGGCATAACAACTAATTTTAAGGCGGGCATTAACATTTTTATTTGGTCAAAATATTATCACATAACTTCCAATATGGTGTGGTTAGCCCTTGGCTCCAGCAGCAATAGCATTAAATAGTGCCTGTGGCAATCAGGTGAATGTTAATGATGTCTTTGCTGTGATTTTGTCTTCTGCTTACTCAAAAGCAACATTTTAGCTGGAGAGGGTTTTTAAAATAGTTTTGCTGAAGCTGCTATAGGAAAAGTAGCATGCTATGAAAGACTATGAAAGAATAGTGCATATTAATGCACTGTTATTTATTAATTCAGCTGAATATTGTAAATACTGATGACTTTAAGGGTAAAAAAAATGCCAGAAGCCTTCTGTACATTTGTACAATATAATATAGACTCGCAAGAATGGTTTCCAGTTTTTATTTAGCTAAGTTAATGTTTATTTAGTTTATTTAAGTTGTTAAAGCTTATCTAGAAATAGGCTATAATGACTACAATGTCCTGTAATGATCCTGGGTAGCTTTTTTTTCTAGCTGTTGAAATGCAGAATACAGGCGTATCACCCAGAGCTTATAGTTCATAGAGTACGGGAAATTTAAAGAAAGAAATGTTGTATCATGGTTTAAAAGAGACAAGAAATTGAATGAAGAGTTTGTGGTGAGGACCATAGACTGTATATGAAAGATGGACCTAGCTACAGTGGTGTTGCCCACTGGTTTTAAGATCTCTTGAGGCCTCAGTGTTAGCATTTTAACACCATGTTAGACCATATGTGGAAAAGCATGTTATCAGCCAAGGCTAGCAATCTTGGTTAGTAACATCTTTGAACTGTAGAGGTGCAAGTCACAAACACAGATACCACATGCCTGTAGTACAAAGCAAGATTTCATCATACCGCAAGGTTAACCCTGGGTTTTCTATACTGCAAAGTTGGTTCATGTCTTACCAGAGTTGACTGCCTTCGTAATTTATGGTGCAGCTAATCTGGTGCAGAGGAGGTTCTCTTGAAAATAGCATTACAATTCCTGTAAGATCCTGTGAACATTAGTGTGTTGATAGCAAGTTTTTTTTTTTTTAAACCGTCTGATCTTAATGATGTATTTGCATTAACTGTTTATCAAGCAGCACTGTGGCACGGTGGTTAGCACTGTTGCCGCACAGCAAGAAGGTCCTGAGTTCAATTCCACCATCAGGCCGGGGTCTTTCTGTGTGGAGTTTGCATGTTCTCCCCGTGTTTGCGTGGGTTCCCTCCGGGTACTCCGGCTTCCTCCCACCGTCCAAAGACATGCAGCTTGTGGGGATAGGTTAATTGGATAATCCAAATTGTCACTAGGTGTGAATGTGAGTGTGAATGGTTGTCTGTCCCTGTGTGTTAGCCCTGCGACAGACTGGCGACCTGTCCAGGGTGTACCCCGCCTTTCGCCCTATGACAGCTGGGATAGGCTCCAGCGCCCCCCGCGACCCTGAAAAGGAGAAGCAGAAGCGAATGGATGGATGTTTGTCAACTCACACAGCTGGCATGTTTTCTTTGATTCCTGGCTTCAAATAGGCCAGGGGTAACAAGCATAGGGCCCAGGGGCCAAAATCGGCCTGACTAACAATACAATCCGGTCCTTTGGACAGCTTTGGAAAACAGTGAGGGCAGAAATCTTTAAAAGTTTCACAGCGCCTCCTGGTCATAAAGAGCCTCCCACACAAACAGGAAAATTCTTGTTACTTTACATGCAGGAATTACTATTGAAATTTCAGTTACAATGTTACAATACAGTAAAAAACAATTGAAAAGAACTGTAAATTAACAGACATAAGAAATACTGTTGGAAAGACGTCTTTTTCTTATTTTATGACCTTTCGGTCAAACTTCTTCACACTGATGGGAAGGTGAGTTTCACAGGTTTGACCCACTCAGATTAAAGTGGGCTGTGTGTAACCCACCATGTAAAATTTATTCGACTTCCCTGAAATAGCCTAACTTTATTAATATAGTAGCTATTTTCTGGTGTTACTGACCAAAAACTTTAACGCACACATATTCATATAGGCTTTTAACACTAAAGTGCTTTCCTCACACACACACACACTGCTTTGTCTGCAGCAGCTGGGTTGCTTTCAGTCTGTATTGTGTTTAACCTCTTCATATTTTTCTCATAGTATAGTTTTACATTGCTTTGTAAAAATCGGCCACTCTGCTGCCAGTACACTCTATGTTTGTGATCGTCACTCACTTTGTAGTACAGTGTATTTTGCCTATAGTACAAACACCTGATACTAACATACCATAAAACTGCATAATCCCATAGTTATTTTTTTTTAAATACAGTAAGGAATTGTTGTAGACTACACTTAGTTACAGAAGATCGTTATTCCCTGTTGTTGTTACTGATAGAGAACCACACACACGGAAAACTACCCAAAGTCAAAAGGAAAACGATTCCGTGGTTTAACAAAATGTGAGGTTCCACATATCTGACAAAAAAGGTAATTTGACTTAGCATGCAACGCTTTAGTGATGAAACCTAAAGTGAGACTCAAATGAAGTGTGCTAAAGGCAGGCAACAAGAAAACAGAGGAAGACCAATGAGCAAGTGAAAAGTGAGGCATAAACAATGGCATTTAATACAATTTCATAAAACCACTTATACCACATGACAGGAGCTCACATGTAATCACTGTAAGTAGAGACGAGGATGGGGGCTGCAGTGTCGTCGCCTCGATGCCAGAACACTCCTCCATGACACATCCCCTGCTTCTTCTCATTAATCCCCTAAGCTACATTCATTAACGGTCACTCCCTCCACTCCATTCAGCAAGCCTGCACACCCGAGTGAAGTCACACTAGCCATCACAAAAATAACCTGCTGCTGAAATGCAATAAGATAATCTGTTATAGCTTTCCGGTCTTAATACTTGCAATGTTATTAATTATCGAACACGGCTATTTTATTCACCGTGTAAGATTTAAATGGAAAGGATATATTGTATGGATCAGATTCAAGTCCAATCAGTAAAAAAAAAAAGTTTACGTTTAAAAGAGGCTGCCAAAGACAGCCGTGTTTCATCATCACGCAGTGAAATCCAGCTAATAGCAGACGCTGAAGGACAGTTGTGTAAGTATGGCAGTCAGCAATGAGAGGTACAAGAGGAGACGATAAATACGAGAGATTTACAGGTCCTGGTAGTGTCAGATGCACTGTGGAAATAGTGCTAGGTGTGCTGTTATCTAGATGGGCCAGTTAGTGGCTTTTGGAGGAACCCCTGTTCTGAATAGGGTTGTAGCTTCAGAGGGCAGCCTTTATGGCTCACCAGTGCACTGACCACAGCCCATTAACTCAAAGAGCCTCCACAGGAGCACTGGAGCAGGGAAAGGGGCCGTGACCTACCCACGACCATCTTATTACTTTAACACATTATGTCTCCCTCTGCGATCTTTTTATTTAAGTGACTTCAGCAGAACGCATCATCTCGGGCCAAGTCGGGGACAGACAGGGGTTTCTAGACAAGAGGCGAGAGGAGGGGTCCAATGATTTATTGGAAACGTCTGTGATCGGGTGTTACGGAAAGGGAGTACAAGGATGGACTTTGAGCAAAAGAGTCGGGGGGAAACAGTTAGTGATGAACCTCACTGCGACAGGAGCTGTTTATGATGTGGAGAGGCCGAGCTGACCCCAGAACAGCTCCTGGGAGGATTCTCAAGTTCTCACTGATGAGCTTTTGCTGCTCTCTGATGGCCACATGGCCCAGACAGTAAGGGAGGGGCGTAAGGAATAGCAGGGTCCGGGGGGCTGGGCGAATGATTTATTTTACTACTATGTCAGTCTTTATTGGCCACACTACGAGAGATGGCCTCAAATGTTACTGTCCTCAGGAGGAAGCTCAGCACACTTTGCCTAAGTGTTACAACAGCTTAGAGAGACTTATATGCCTTTTGCGCGCTTTCATGGCTTCTGTCTGCATGTTTACATTGGCCAGAGTCAAAGGTCAAACGTTACATTGCCACAGTGCATCTAAATCTATAGATCTTTAATTTTTGTCCTAATATTTATCCAAGATAAAATTTATTTAACCTGCGTGTTTTCTACCTTGTCACTAAGCTCTAGTGGTCGTCTAATCTCCAGAACTAAAGCAGTTATGTGCTACTTTATTTGTTTACTGTACGAGTGATCTCAATGTGGAAGCCAAAGCTCCCATTCTTCTCAAGAGATGATTTTGTTTGCAGTAACTATTAACTTTTCCTGACCACGTTTTGTAGTTGTTACCATAAGCTAAATCTGTAGACTCAATCCCCAGTACTTTGTCGTATATTTCAGTGACACAATTGGAAGTGCTGGCCATTGAAAACAAGGGTAACAATTGGAAATTACTGCCAAATAATATTCCAGGGATCAGCTAATTCACTAATCATCCAAGCTCTACCACACTATACAGATATAAACCCAAAATACATGCAGTACACAGCCCACAAGTGCAGGAAATATTTCCCTTTTCTTGTTCAGAATCTTACAAGGACCCTTTGCTTCATGGCATGGGTTATGGACATTCCAGGATGGCTGATTTATTTCAACCCATTAGGATTACAGAGACAAATCTGAAATCGTCCCCATTTTCCGAGGCCGTCCCCTCTTTTTCACCCAGCCACAGCTGACAACCCACACATCAAAACTATCATTACGTTCTTGTTAGTTCACACTGTCGATTAGAGAAGGGCAACATAGATTCATGCCAAGGGCTAAATGTGTTTGTACTAATTCCTCCCCCCTCTCTACTTTGTCAGAGACAGACATCCACAAACACAGAACATCTGAACGACTCCAGCAGCTCACATCAGAAGGACTCAATCCTTCAGGAAGTGGAAGTAACCGATTAGATTATGTCATTGCCACAATCTGTTACGAAAAATAAACACTGGGCCTTTTCATTAACCTAATGAAGACGAAGCACGCTGATGAGCTCTTAAGTCAATTAACGATATTTAAAAACAGGCGGTGCAGCCCCAAGGTAAATTAGCATGCAGAGAGTGAGGAGGACCCAGGTTCAAACAAATTGTGCGTGGAACCCTCTGGTTCAAGCCGCTTGACTCTCTCTCCCCTAATGTACACCCTCCTCTTCTGCTCAAACAAGCTTTCATTAGCCATAATTAACTGCATGCTTTCCGTCTTTGCAGTGCCAAGAGAGTTCAAGCTAAAGATGTGGCTGAGGATGTGGAGAAGAAATGTAAATATGTGCGCTTAGCTACTTTTATATTGACCTATTGAAGCCTTTAGCTTTTGTACGGTTTGATGCGAGGATGATGTAATTTATCCGATTACGAAGAGAGCACAATATGGCTGAAATAATGCACTCGGAGCATCTGGAAGTCTGCTTGGTTTGTTTTCACGGTGTTCTCCTCTCCCCTGTCTCGTTTTTCTGTGTCTGTAAACTTATTTGAAATCCTCCTGGGTTTTAAAGCTCTCTCTCTCTTTCTTTCTTGCTTTCTTCCTCGCACACTCACTTGGTCTCTTGGCTGCAACAAGGTCTGAAAAGATTGCAGTTCATTTCGACCCGCAGTGGATGGAGGCCTCATTTAGTGGCTGCTGGCAACTCAATCAGCCTGCCTCACACTGATGAGTGAGTGACTACTTTCAGAGCACCAGTCAATATGTGTCTGCTGTGATAGAAAGTCAGCACCCATGCCCTGTGTTCTCCTGACCCAATGTTATGGCTTTTTTATTTTGTCTAATCAATGATATATGAAACAACACAGACACATTTCAACAATAGATCTCTTTTTTTTTTACCCCCCTCCACACATACCCCACAATGCTTGGTATGATCTCTGTTCATGCAGCTGCTGTGATGTTTAGGATTAAATAAGTAGGCGATTATTTATTTTTTTATTTTTTCCCCGGCTGTCTGGAAGCAGGGAGAATTCAATATAGATGGAAAACAAGCAATAAACAGTGTACCTGGAGTGATCCAAACACATGAAACCTTTCCCTACTTTCAGTGGACTTCCTTCAGGATTATTGGCTCTGAAACCAGTGCCTTCCCCTGCACGTTCTTAGCTAAGTTTGAAAAAATGAACACCGCAGTAATATAATGATAAGTATTTTCTCGATGCTTCAGTGTCAGTGCTGTGTTGTCAGTGTGTAGGTACCTTTTCCCCCTCGTGTTTGTTTATTCTGTTCCTTCTGCTGCGAGTAAAGAACAGCCTATATTTTGAAGCTGCTCAGATGAGCCGATCTCACTGTCCCTTGTGTCCTTTATTTCACACAGCCCACTGCACATGCTCTGCAGTCTGCCGACCTCTTGACCCGCCTGTCACTGTGATGGCCTCTGTTATCTGGAAGTAGTTATTTCATATAGATGGTCTCCTGCACTGCTGGTCTTTTATTGAAAATAATCATTAGAAAAATTACCTTAGAAGGAGTTGGAGCAATAAACCTCAGAGCAATATTTTACCCAAGACCTGGTGTTTTATATTTACCATACACCCTTATTTTATAGTCTACGAAGCAGATTGAAATCCCTAACCATTGCCAATGACTCATTAAAAAATTAGCTTTTATTTGCGTATCTATACCAGACTGAGCACTTTCCAGCTATTTCAAATTCAACTAATGTAATGAGCTCATGTGCAAAATCACTATAGAAGGTTCTTACTAACTTAGTGTGCAGGGTTTTTATATTACAACTAATACTTGAGATGTACCCTGTTGACATGCATTTTTGCATCTACCAAAGTAATTAAAAAAGAACTAAAAATATTTGATTGTGCAACATTTTAGATTTCAGGCTTTTTGCCTGCCTCAATATCAGGATGCCAGTGCATTTGTTTAATCAAAGCTACTTTCAGCTACTCCCTTGCCAAAAGAGGTGCTCCAACAGGTTTGATATGGCAGAGGTTTATACTGAATGCCCTTCCTGGTGCAACTCCGAAGGGGATTTGTGTCTCTAGGGGCGGGGGCGGCTCATTTTGCCTTAAGAACCAACTTAATCCTTCACAGCAGGGATTCAACAAGTTGTTGGAAACATTTTGATCCATATTGACAAGACAGCCTCGCACAGTTGGTGCAGATTTATTGGCTGCACATCCATAATGCAAGTTTCATATTGGACTGAGATGCTCTGTTGGACTGAGATCTGGTGACTGTTTAAGTACAGCGAACTCATCTTGAAACTAAAATGTTTTAGAAACCAGTTTGACATGACTTCAGGTTTGTGACATTGTGTGTTGTGGCATGGTGCTGTCATAGTCTTAGTCAGAGGTCTTATGGTATGATCAGAGCCACAGCATCTTGTAATTGCACATCAAATCTTTTGTGAACTAAGATTTAAAGTTTGATTATCCTGTATAGCTTCAGTGTGGTGCAACATAAAATAGTCATAAAACCTGTATTGCAGTTATGTTTGCAACATTTTAGGAAATACAGACATTTCTTCTAGTCGTAGGTTTTAAATTGTAGCAAATATTACTGTGAAATGTAGTACAGACATGTAAGTTTACATTTAATCGTGGTTATTGCACATAAACTACCGCACATGTCTCCATGTAATCGTCACCCTTCTTGGATTTTGATTTAATAGGTTATTAATATGAAGGTACATAGCAAACAGTAGTTTTGCATTTTGTAACCATACACTCACCCGACAGAATATTTATACTGTTACCTTCAAACAAAGACCAATGGTGTGTCCAGCATTATAATAAGGCAGAAGTTAATTATAATATGTTAAAACATCAACTAGCATTACTTTATTATTATGAGGTCACTACCTTAAGTCAACGCATAGAAATTCAAATGCCCAGATGTTAGCATTTTTATTTTGGGCATACTGTGGCTCAGGGGGTTGGGAAGCGTATCTGTAAC
This sequence comes from Haplochromis burtoni, assembly GCF_018398535.1. Taxonomy (NCBI): domain Eukaryota; kingdom Metazoa; phylum Chordata; class Actinopteri; order Cichliformes; family Cichlidae; genus Haplochromis; species Haplochromis burtoni. The sequence continues at coordinate 508,509 of NW_024582456.1, forward strand.
TGGAAGGTCGCCGGTTCAATCCCTGGGCTCTCTGTCCTGGTCGTTGTGTCCTTGGGCAAGACACTTTACCCTACTGGTGTTGGCCAGAGGGGCCGATGGCGCGATATGGCAGCCTCGCTTCTGTCAGTCTGTCCCAGGGCAGCTGTGGCTACAACCGTAGCTTGCCTCAATGCGAGAGTGAATGAATAGTGGCATTGTAAAGCTCTTTGGGTGCCTTGAAAAGCGCTATATGAATCCAATCCATTATTATTGCTAGCATGTTATCACATTTTTACAAAAATATGACTTTATTGGTACTAATGTGTTTTGGCTCATATTTCTGTTACTCACAATTTCTGACCCTTTACTACACAGTTACATAAACTCAAGTGTAATATTAGCTATAACAATGGGTGATGCAAAAATATTTGTTTGGATTTAACTTTGGTAATTAAGTGAAAATAACTTGGTATTGCCATGTTATTATCTTCTCTATGCTACAAGAAGACAAAATGTTTCAGGGAGCTGCTGGTATAGCTATATCTCATTTTTACTTAGTTGCTAAAGGCTGTCAGTCAAATTAGACAATTCATATATTATATTGCTATTTAAGTTGAGAAGCTAGAAAAAAACTAAGATAAGAATAAAAACTAAAATACGCCATTTTTATCAGTAAAAAATTGCTGTGATATTTTTTTTTCCCAGTTTTAATAATGTCAGAACAAATACACCAGTATAATACACATTTTCATGGTAGTGTGTATTTTTAATGTAAGCTTGGTTTTTATTTATTGGCCAGTGCACTTTGATATCTCAGCTGTTAACAAAATCCAGATTTTGCTGTGGGATACTGTGGCCACCTAAGGCTGGTTCCAAAAGTCAAACATAACTAAATGAAAATTAAATGAAAGGTTTGGTCTTTAGCTAATTTACCCCTTTCTAACAATCAACACATCTGCTAAATGCCAACTCATCTTTTGAAGCATTTTTAATGTGGTAATAAAATAACTCACAGCACGGGTACTTGTACTAAGTTTTGGTGAGTGAAATACTAATATTTTAGTACGTTTTCTTACCACAAATTAGTAGATATCTGTATTTGTTTTGTATGGTGGGCCTGACTGTGAAACTACTAATCAATATTTTCATCATCAAAAATATCCATTCAACCATCCGTCCATTCATTTTCTTCCACTTAGAAAATTAGGCACAAATTAAACTGCTACAGTCCTAAAATGAGAAATAAAGGAAACATATTGAAATCCCCAGAGGATAAAGGAAAATCTGATCTCTGTCAAAATGATCAGGTTACAACTACATGCATGGAAAATGTACTGTTGATACTTGACGTCTTTCCCGAATTGAATTTTTACGTTACTGTAAAATGGTAAAATGTCATGTAAAGCAAATATACAGTAATTGTGTGCATGTGTGTTTGCATGCTGGTTATTAAAATCTTCTGTGGGGAGGGGCAGGGTGGGGTGGGGGCACTAATACTAAGTAAATCAATCAACTTCCAAAGTCTTCCAAGGCTTTTTAATGGCTGTCCCTCTTTGCCTGTCTCCTTCAGTGTGTCTATCGCAGATGCATTCAGCAGAGATTTTCAATTTATTTCTAATCAAGCTTTATCTAATATTCTCCCGACAGGCAATTAAAAATTCAAACTACCCTGAAAAGCCATTGCTCACTTTTCATTCTCTCCCTCTGTTCATTTAAGGATGTTATTTCATTAAAAGCTCTTGTTGATGAGTTTGAGGTAATTTGCAAGCACATTTGATTACCATGCTCTGCATTGCCATAGCCTTGTTCTATATGTAATGGTGATTTTTGTGTATGTCTGGACGTGCATGGATGTAAGAAAACGTTTTGTATCATCTTACTAAACACTTGCAGCACATAGGAGCTTAAATAATCTGTGCAGCACTTCAAAATATGTACAGTGTGAAAACATTAAAGACTTCCTACATAAGACCTTTTATTTGTCAGCAGTATTGCTCTGAGAAGGTATATCACTACCCTGCCTTGTGCACTACCTCACCAGGTTTATGGCCAACCATGCACAAACCGAATCCTTTTCCCACAAGATAGAGCTTTGAAATGGCAGCAAATAATTGCAAAGGGTGAATTTGTCATTACGAATCATAATGAGATTCTCCTGGTGAGAGGCTTTGTTTGGTCGGCTGAAAAGCCGCTCTGTTTTAAAGCCTCATAAACAAAATGCCACATTGTGCTTTTCTCCTCCTAAAGGATCAGCTGCACACTCTTTTATTCTATACATCATTCCCAGTTGTTTATTTAGAAAAATAATTGTGTCCTTGTTTAGTGTTTAAAATTATGTGACTGCAATTAAATTAGCAGTCATTCTGGTTTGGTTGGTTTGGATTAGATAGATAGATAGATAGATAGATAGATAGATAGATAGATAGATATTAGTTGATATAAGATGAATAAGATAGATAGATAGATAGATAGATAGATAGATAGATAGATAGATAGATAGATAGATAGATAGATAGATAGAGATAGATAGATAGATAGATAGATAGATAGATAGATAGATAGATAGATAGATAGATAGATAGATAGATAGATAGATAGATAGATAGATAGATAGCGGTTTCAATACGACTGAGAATAACTGAGAGATGACTCTTGGCACAAGTAGTGTGATGTCTGTGATAAATTCTCCGTGGGTGACAGTGAGGGGAGGAGGACATTGAATATTTAGGTGATGTTCCCATCAATTCAGGGTGTATCGGTTCATATAAGAATAATGTATTAATATTTGTTTATAAAAGATAGATGACTTTGATTTTCATGCACTGCTCCATTCAGCTGTGATGTTGATGGGTACCAGGGACATGAAGTGCCTACAGCTAATGTGAGATAAATGCCTAGAAGGGCCTTGATCAGTATGTGCTGGAGGTGCTTGAAAGAAGAAGGGGGGAAAAAAGAACACATGGAAAACAAACCACCCTTGAGTGTTGCACGCTCTTCGCCTATTTAGGGCAGCCATGTCCAGCAGTAGATTTGAATATGCATGACTATCCCAGCTACCCTTGCAGCACAAGTCCGTGTCTAGGCACCAGCCTCTTTTCAGAGACAGAATACGCATGCATCTCATTTAAATGTGTTACAGGCCCTGTCATACACAATAAATACAATATTTATTGGGTAAACAATGGAGAAATAACCCAAAAGTACAACACATGACAAGATGCTACTCTAAGCGCAGTTGAGGATGACTGCCATTAATAATAATTAGCTAAATAACGATTAAATAAGTACTCTGACATTTCAGTGGAAAGTTTATATGTAAGAAAAATAGTGGTCTTATGTTGGAATAGTATTTATGAAGCTACAAAACTCAACAGGTTATCTCATGTGAAGCTATAGCTTGCCATTCTTTCAACATACAATAAAAAACATCACAATAACTTTAATATAAAATGACTTTGCTCAAATGTGTCATACCAATAAAGGTTTTGCCAGCCGTGCCAGTTTTGTGCTGCGATCATTTCTGGTTTATTAAGGTCATGCCTTGATGAGTATGTCAGCATAGCAATTGACCCAACTCCCACTTGAGCGCTAAGCGATGATGCCTCTGCATGCAAGCGGTGAGCTGATTTGAATGAAGCCAAGCCTGCACCTCGGAGCTGCAGTGCTTCTGCAGAGAGTCTGACTCCATTCCAAGCAACAAGTACTCGTGTAATATACTTCTTGTAAGCTGGGGAGCAGGAGACCTCCAGTTTACATCTTGGAGACTTGGTGCCACCATAGTGGATGTGAAGCTATCTCGCTTGCTCCCTGTGCTAGACTGGCTAATTAAATACTAAGGAAGGAATAAAATCTTAATGAGAAACACAAGCTTGCTGTGGTGTTTGGCACTGACCAGCTCCCTCTTATTAGGTGTACTTGCCCATATGTGCTTGGGTGAAGTGCCCATTAGAGCCTTCCCTAATGGATCTTCATCCGTGGCACTGAGATGCTAGTGGAATGTACATTTCGGCAATTTCCAAACTTGGCATACGAGCAGGTCTCGTTATGAAATTTCTTAGCCACAATAAATATTTTATGCAAATTAAAATTAAATTCTTTGCTTAGTTTAGGCAATTTCTCTTGTAAGTAGTGTATCTGTGAAGGAGATTACAACATTTGCTGGTTTGTTTATAATTTAATTTTTTATGTTGTGGCTGGCGGTGGGGAAAGACAGAACACCTGTGAGTGTTTATAATGTCCCATCTCCCTCACAGCTGCTCCTTTTCAAAACACCTCACTGGTGCAATAATTTCATAAAATTTCATGATTTACCATCTGGTAGACTGAGCTATAAGCACATGCAATAAGCATTTGTATGGCGCCGGTCCCAGAAAGGTACAATAACTGTATATTTTAACTTAATGGCTTTTCGGGGCATGCAAATTTCCACGGAGCAGATTGCAGAGATGCTACAATGTAAGTCTGGTCCCGTCTGTCTGCTTCTGTCTCTCCCTCCCGCTCTCTTCCACAATCCCTCCTATACAGTAGGCTACACGATCCCCCTATCAAGTGCTATAAAACATCCACACGCAGCAGCCCTCTATTGCCTCTGCCTTTGACTGTGAAGCAGCCCATGTCAAAATCTAGATATCAAACTCGGGAGAATGAGAGACACAGTAGGAGGTACAAGCAGATTATTTTCCTTTTAGCATCTAATGTCTGTGCATTTGGGTAATTAAAATGATTACTACAACAATTACACCAAGTAATTAGAAACTAATTACACTGGCATTTTTTGTGATTACAGGAGCAGATGAAAATAGTGTTCAAAATTAAATTCATTGCATATTCATGGAAATGAAATTAAATAGTGTTGGGTGGATGAGATAATAGAAGCCCGGAGAATGGTTTTCTAAGGGCTTTGGAGAACTCTCTGTGCCTAATGCTCTGAACAGGCAGTTTAAATCAGTGATAATCTTTTAATGGCCTTAAAAGAAGTTCATATTTAGAGTACTGTCAAACGCACCGAGGGATGTGATGTTTTTACTTCTTTACTTTTTTCTCTCCCCTCTTCCTCTTTGGCTCTGGGAATGATTAAACCTTTCAGATGTACAGCACAATAGAAAACATTTAATCATGATCTTCTCAAATGAAGGAAGAAGCAAGACCCTTTATGGCTCCTTTATGTTGCTTCATGCACAATGATTAAATTAAATATCCACTCCTGAATTCATTTTTTCTCTCTCTTTGCACCATCTTCTTTCGCTGCGAGCCCTTCTTTTCTCTCTCTCTCACTCCCCCTCCTACCTCCCATCTATCGACAATAGTCAGGGCTTTAGCTGCTGCCATGATCATGTAATGAGATTCTTCAGATTAAATAGATTTCCTGTTAAACTTGGGGCTTGGTAGATAGGGTGTCAGGAATGAATGGTTATTAACATTTAAATATATCACAGAATAAGAGAGAGCAGGATAGGAGTGAGTGAGAGGAGGGTGGAGGGAGAGAAAGAGAGACAGAGAGGGATGTGGGGGGGATAAAAACAACAATATGAATTTTTCATTGTTATCGAGTATGGATTTTCCTCCGCACCAGATTTCTGTAGGACCTGATGAAACCAAAGTAATTAGAGAGACACAAGCAGGGCACCTAAGAGCCATTACAGGAACGAGACCTCATTGTTTATGGAGTAAAACCAATACAGCTTCACTGGTTAGAAAAGTGGGGGAAAAAAGCCCATTCTTGTTTTTCCTGATCTCCTGTGTCAGTGCTGTAGAGTATTGCACAATATTACCAAGTGAAATGTCTCTGACTGGCCTTCCTGTGAAGGGACCTGTGATGAAATTGATGGTCTTGTGATTTATCTTGTCGTGCCACTTTTTTTTTTTTTTTTTTTTCCTATTTCAATATTCCTCAAAGACGGGATGAACCTGTAAAAGTTAGCCATTGTGCTTGAGTTTCAAAGGGCGACAATGATGGACAATGACAGCATTTGTCTTTTTTAATACCTTAGCAGATCGCTAGTAGATGTTATTACAGCTATACGGAGCATGGGTAAAATTGAGCGGCGCCGCAGAGGTCGCAGGTCATTATGCGTTAATCACAAGTACTGTGGTGGCTGACTAAGTGAGAGAATACGGAAGATTGAGTAGTGCTGGCAATATGTTTCTTGACAACAGTTAAAAAAAGGAAAAAAGAAAAGCATACTCCTTTATATTCACTTGACTTACCAAGAGATGAAAAATGATGAGAAGCGGATTGAGGATCAGAATGTATTTTTTTGTGTTTGGATGGTTGTTTATTATCCTTTTCCCAGTGTAGCTGTGTCTTTTTGATTAGTTGTAAGTATTTAGTGCTTAGATTAATTATCGCCACAGCGTTTTAAGACTCATGCCTCCCATTTCGGTGAAATTAAAGCACTTTTATTCAAAAATTAAATGGTAACACTTAATAGAAAATTTTAATTCTGCTCATTGATAAGGTTTAAAGGACCACACTGATGCTATCTACAGTACTGTGTCTTTGTATTTTTGTTTTTCAAATGAAATATCAGCTTCAGCCCATTTCCCAATCTGTCATCTTCACACAGCCCCTTGTGAAATATTCTCACAGATGGTACAAAATGCTATGCTTATACAATATTTCTATCCTAAAGGACAGATTTTTCCATAAGCCGGGCACATCAACGACAGGACAGGTGTGCTATTTACATAACACTGTGACTTGTCACCAAGCAGCCTCTGTAAGTAAATGTCACATATCCACTTTCACTTGAAGTCGAGTCCCAACTGACATCCATCAAAATTTAGTTTGGTCCAGGGTGTGCCTGCTACCACTGACACTTCATGCTTAGTAATTAGCAGGTTCAGTCTTTGATCCAGGGTGGTCGAAATTAAATGTTTTCTCTCATCTGTCATCGCCTGGATCTCTTGAATCCATTTTAGCTATGCAGCGAGAGAGGGAGACAGAATACAGTGCAGAGCCAAAGCCCTGCTGAATGTGTGAAAGTAACAATAACAGTTGGAAAATCAGGCCATTCGTCTGACCCAGTGTGTTGTAAAAATGCAGAACTGGTAACCCTTCCCTGGTAACATCCAGATAAGACAATACATAATTGTTCTTCCTAGCAAACAAAGACATATGGTGAGGCTTATATAAAATAAGAAATAGATATGTTATGTCAGTGACAGCATGTAAATATTACCTGCTTTGTTTTGGGACTTAACTTACTGGTAGGTGAATACTAACTGGGGATGTGTGAGTTTCATCAACATCATTTCTTTGTTGCAAAGCATAGAAATCCTAGTTACAGTAGGATGTCTATTAAAGGTAATGCATTGTTTTCTGTAACAGATATTTGATTTTCTGGGTTGTATTTGCAGTTCCTGTGTATTTCCTCCTTTGTGTTCTTTAGTGTTAGGTTTTTGCCAGTGTCCACTTTGCTTCTTCACTGTTTCTCGATTGTTTTGTGTTTTATATCTGCGATTCCTCTTTTTGGTTACTTGCTGTTTTATTCTAAACTTACTAATCTTGTGTGTCTTTGTGTCCTCCCGTTTTGCTTGTCCCTCGCTGGTTTCCCACCAATGTCCTGTTTTCCAGCTAGTTTTCTGTGTATTTATAGTTTTGTCTCTCCTCCTTTAGTTATTCATTTATCTTTGTTCCCAGCCTCTATTCACCCGACTGTAGTTTTTCCTCTTACCCTGCTTATCTCTTTTCATTTCTATGCAGTTCTCTAACTTTTGGTTATGCTCTTTTTTTTTAATTCACTTATTGTATTTTCCTTAATGGGATTATTTACTGGTGGATTTCATTGAAACTCACTTTTACTTCTTACCAGCATGTGGGTTTAAATCTTTTAATAAATACACATAACAGAGATCACTTTAAAATTAATGTTTTGTTATTGTTATTATTATTTTTAGATATTTTTATAGTATAATATTGTTAATGGATGGAGGATTACTCCCCTTTGAAATATTTGTACTGAATCCTGAGGTAAAAAAATCTGATATTTAGACAAAACTAACATGAGCAATGGCACTAAATCTAAACTACATATTAATTATTTTGCAGGCATCAATATTTCTTGTTTAAGTTTTCTGATGGGAGTCATAACGACAAAGCTGCAGAATTAAGCCGTTTTTGCTGTTCTGAGCTATGGACTGTTGTCAGAAACTCTTGAATTATCAAACAAACAAGACAAGAGGGCTGGCTTGCTTTCCCTGGAGTTCACCGGACTACAAGTCATCCTTCATGCTGGACCAGCCTGACTCTGTGAATGTGGAAGCAGGTGTGGTGGCAGGACAGTGGAAATCCCCTCTCCGGCTTTGCCTTCACCGTTGCCCACTTGTTAATGACTGGGCTGTGGGAAGCTAGTCCTTTGTGTATGCTGTTATAAAGCACTCAAAGCCTCCAGGATGGCAGCAAGCTCACTCCTTGGCCCCGAGGCACTCTGTGGAGAATAAGACACACCTCATGCTTTGTTTTCCTGCTCAATGGGATCCCACACCAGAGGAAAGCCAGACTATAAAAGGAGCAGTGTCTCAGTTCCTTTCCACAAATGTGTACCTCTGTTTACATCTTAAAGGTAAAGAAACTTATTTCTCTATGCACTCACATGAAATAAATATAGGACAAAAAAGTTACTTAAAACTTTAAAATTAATTCTTTCTTCCTTATTTCTGTATCTTTAGAATGGTCCTAACAAGAAACAATATTACAATAGATCTGCAGTTGTTAAGGTTTTTCACAGAAATCCAAGAAAGGCAGGGGCTATGGACTGCAGTCTCATCAAGCACACAATATACATTCATTTTAAGATCTGTCCATCAATCTGTATATCTGTTTGTGCTGCTTATCCAGGTCCAGGTCACAGGCTATGCATACCAGACCTCCCTCTCCCAGCAACCTCCTAGCTATTCTGGTGCGACAGGCAGTCCCAACCAGCCAAAAATTATAATCTCTCCAGCGTATTCTGGGTCTCTCCCAGTGTCTCCACCCAGCAGCAGTAACCCAAAACATCTTACTTACAAATGCCACGATACCAACACGTTAACAGTCAGTATCAATACCAACAGGATTACATGATTCTGGATACCCAATTTGATACCAACTTGATAAGAAAAAAAAGATGAACCCATGTACTTTAAACATAAATTATTTATTAAATAAATTACTGTCTTGTGAACATTTATTTAAAAATATTAGCATTATATTCTGTTGACAGGATGTTAGAAGGTTGCTGATCATCTTACAGATTTACTATGAGGTATAACATTAGTTATAGCACATTAGCTTAAGCATTTATTTATTATTAGCCATTGCAAATATTTTAGCCTATGAAACATGCCAACAGCAATGCCAGCTAACGTAACGTGTTTCAGGATAGCAATCCAAAGTAATCTCTTACTGCCTTTTTGGAAGTAATAAAAAATTAAAATTAAAATTAAAAAAGTTTTCTGAATTTTGGTTTTAAAAAAACATCGTAAGTATTGGTTTGGTTGGAATTCATACCTACAGTAGAATCACTGGGAGGCATTTTTAAGCTGGTGGAACTCCAAGGTAAGATTTTTTTTCTAGCTAAATGGCGTCAAGTTGCTTATCCAGCATCATTTAACTCTACTGTTATTGGTACAGACTACTAAATTCCTGGTATGTTGAGATTCCCGCTCCTAGGTAAGATGGGTACTCTTGGCATCCGTACTTAGGAGAGGCGGAGGAGGCATCTTAAATGCTCAAGCCACCTCAACCATTGAACTCCCCACCCATATCTCAGGGAGAACCCAGACGGCCTCTGGAGAAAGCACATTTATGCTACTTCATGGCTCATGGCCATAGGATGACAGATCGATCACTAAATCAGCAGCTAAGTTCTATTTTTATCTTTGGGAAATATCTGCATCAAATAATGATGTAAAAACTTAATATGAAGCTACTACCAGCAATCATCTATGCTAGCATAGCACAGAAACGAGAAACAGTTAGCTTGTCCCAAATCCAACTATCAGCACAGTTAAAGAAAATAAAGTTCTATTTTGTGCGATTACACACAAAAAAGTGGGCAAAACAATCTGTTTAAGGGGCACTATGCTGCTGTTTGCCTCTCTACATTAAACTGTAGTTTATACATTAAACTACATTTTTGTAATTGTAGGTGACCACTGGACAGAAAGCAGATGCTGAAGACATAAAGCAGCTTAGTTTTGCATACAAACTGAAAATAAGAAACGCCAGTTAAGTGTTACACTTTTTTCTGGGTTGTGCCTCATATACTCAAAAAGTTTTTGCCTGTCTAAAGGGAAGCTTATTACTTGCTTATTAGCACTGTTTGCTCACTGGGGGGGATGTGAGCAAGTTATTATATTTGGAAAACTTATCTTTAGATATCATCACTCGCCAATACAAAATAAGTCAAATTAGAGCTAGGCTTGGAACCCAATAACAAAAATGTACAATATAATGCTCACTGATGTTTACATTGTTTGGCACAGATTCATATAAAGTGTGATATCATAGGATTTTCAATCAGTGTGTCCCTTTCGAGCGTTCTCATTTTTTGCAGATCAATAGCAGCTTCTGTTCAACTTCAGCTCTGCCTTGCTTTGAAACCCTCCTGTTTTTCCATCATATGCAATCATTCCAGAGTTTATTCAATTTATATTTAGGTTCTCAGAATTACAGCCATACATTCATTTGACATTGTTATCAATATTTATAACATTTAGTGTGCAAACGTACAGGATTTCACTGGTCAGTTACAGAGACAATAAGACTGCAGACCTAGAACTCATAATATTTTGGTTCCAATTACTATTGATTTTACAATTGGTTTGCAGCAGGATGTTGTTTTATTACTAATATATTTAATGTGCAAATCAATATGAACACTTGCTCCGCTCATTCTTAGGAAGGATATACAATCAAAGATACGGACTTCAAACAGCTGCGGACACTTTCTGATCCTTCCAGTAAACGACTGCAGCAGACAGTTAGATGCTGTTGCATTGAGTAAAAATACAAGTGTTTAACCGTTGCCTTATATATTAAAGAAAAAAAAAACACTTCAGCAAACCATTAACCTCACACTATACACAAAGAAGGTAAAAGGTCGGTAAGTTGTCACATTTTTAAAAGCATTGTGACTCTATTGGCTCGGAGCAGGGGCTAACAGAGAGCCAGCGGTGGGGTTTATCTCAACAAAAGACCGTCAAATGTAAGTGCAATTACTGCCAGAAGCAATAAAACAGGCTCTGCATTCCAGAACCACAGCGAGAGGGCACCTACGATCCTGAGAGCTCCCCCCAGCCTTCCCGTGTGGGCCTCAGATTGAGTGATGATAGCACAACATGATAGAGTAAGGCATAGAGAACCAGACCGTGTGGAGTACATTTATAATTTGTAATTGATAATGTAATAAAGGCTGCAAATAGGCTCAGAGTGTAGTTTCGCCGTTTGCAGCGACTGGCAACATGGGTTCATTCTGCCAAAATTACTAGCATTTCTCTCTCTATTTCACTGCTTTCTGTCAGTTCGCTCTTTATCACAGACCACGTCTACCTCTTTTTTCGCTCCGCGGACTGTGTGACATGGAATTGACATGTAGGTTCGCAGGCAACATGATGCTATTGAGCTGTGATGTAAAGGTAGCTACCAGGCTTCCTAAATACATCCATGCTAGAGTGGGCATGGAGCAGGGGGAGCAGGCAGGCAGGCCTCACCGCTGGGTTTAGCTCAGCTGTAGGCCTGTTAGATCAAATGAACCGCTCCATGCTTCTACACCAGCAAGGTCAGGCTGGGGATCTGTAGTGGATGAGGTCATGTGACCGTGTGGGATTTGAGGCTGCTGAGATGGAAGTCAACATTTATGAAAGCTGACAATGATTAACCACGTAGGGATGTTTTCACATAAAACTGAAAATATGGACTTTCAAAGGGTCCACGGGAGTGACACAACGCAGGGCGCTGTTATGTAATTGGAGGCGTTCGGATAAGATGCCTGGGACATATAAATGATCGTCAGAAAAAGAGCAGCTGGGTGAGTGAGTGGCATACATGCCTGTGGACTCTACAGAGGCTGCTTGCTACTTGACAGTGTGTCTCACTAAACTGTTGAGGGTGGGGGTGCTGTTTGCAGGGCTCTAAAGTGAGACGGAGGTGCACACTGGTCAAAATGAAGGTAAAGTGGTAGCTTTGGCTGCACTCCTTCCCTAATGCCCTACGGCACCTCCACCATTAGCATTCCCCACTGCGACTTGAGTTCATAAGACTAATGGAGTTGCTACCTGGGGACATTAATTGTGCGTGACACCACTTGGGGGCTTTTGTGCACTCACACTAATATCACCGCGCCTGCCTGACAAAGCGCCCGAAAAGATTACAAACAAACCCCAAATAACTGCCAGTGTTTTGTTGCCGTTTGACAGGAGAGTATGTGTGATTTTGGTACGTGTGTGTACGTGCGGCGGGTCTGGGGGGTCGAGGAGGCTCGGGTTCACCTGCAGGATTGCCGTATGACCTGAAGAGTCAAGCGATACGTGTCTCACCCCGGTGTATGGATGACTTCATCACTGCAGGACGACTCCCAGCGACAGTGTTTCGCCTCACGTCAAATTTTTGACACATGCATGACATCATCCAATAAAAATGCAGTCCCGGTCCCCAAGAGTATCCTCAATCCACAGGGAACAACAGGCTGGGCTGTAATGGAGGAGATGTGAGAGGATGTACTTCTCTGCCTGTAAAAGTTAAAGCATATAAATGTACACTGAGCTATCACTTCATTAATGCGATCCATTATAGCAATGCTGTAATAAATCCTACTGCACCGCTCCAAAGCGACAAAGGTAAAGGTAATAGCCATGCTTAATTTTGGTTGACGCAGCATAAAGACATGTTTTGCTTTTGGCATTAGTTGGGTGTTTTTTCTGTAGTTTTAGACGGCATTGAAAGGTCACAACTTTGTCCATCTCTGTTTACACCGAGAACAAAGCATTTAAAAAACCCAGCTGCTGCAATGATCACATTAGATTACAGAGTTCTATTGTCATTGAGTGTCTACATGTAAAACTGAAATGTTGCAGATTTGCAGTATTCAGGACAGATTTTTTTTTGATTTTCGTTAAAACACAGGGCACAACAGGCTGTGTGTTAGCCCTGCGACAGACTGGAGACCTGTCCAGGGTGTACCCGGCCTCTTGCCCTAAGACAGCTGGGATCGGCTGCGTGACCCTGAAAAATGAGAGGGAGAGAATGGATGGATGGATGGCTTTAAAAACACTGGATATGAACAAGGTGTAAATTCTATATATGCAGAAAGACTGACAGGCATTGCAAACACTCAAATAGATAAAAGTTGGCTACATTAGCTCTTTTTCCTCCAAGAATGCAATTCTTTATTTAACATTGCAATTTATGTGTTTTTAACATCTAAAACTATTGAACTCTCAGTGTTGGATACAGTTGTTGAGTTTATGACACTTTGTTGTACTGTAAATCTAACTTCTGATAAACTCAAGTGTTGCCACGTCGCAGTTTTGTGTTTTTCTGTAGTTGGTTTGGGACTAAAAGGCAAACTAAAGGCAGCTGAAACTGAACAAACTCACGGCACATAAAAACAGAGTAGCAGGATAATTCACAGTAGTATTTACATGTAAGGCATTATTGAAAATGACTGTAACGCTGTTTATTAATTCTTCTTTACATATAGAAAAGCGTGAATGCAGAGGTCTGTAATCATCTGTTATCAAAGCTAAAACATAGAAGAGTGAGTTTATTTTTTTATCTTTACCTGACTTGCAGTTTTTTGAAACAAACATGAAGCAAGAGATCTGAAGACTCCAAGTTATTAAGATATTCTTTCTAAGAAGTGTGACACATTCGTCGAATTGATTGTGAAGAAAGGGGTAAAGGGTGGTGGCCTCTCTCCAGAGAGTCAAACCAATTTACACTTCTATAATTACATTTGTATTTACACTAAGACAGTGAAAGTTTGATTTGTCGTTTCAGATCTATTTTCCTCACTGTCCGTTGTCTTCATAGAAAGCTGGAAAATCATTATCCGCTTTTGTCATAGCATGTACTAGCCAGCTACGATAAAGGAAGAGTCGTGTAATGAATGTCAAAGCTATTTCCATCAGATATTGTGAAATATGGGTTCAGAAGACCCATTCAAAGAGATAATATGATAATTTGATTTCTCAGATAGGCTGAACGGAAATGCCGTGTCTGGACATTTTGAAAAGCAGAATCCATTACTTGTTCTTAATTCACCCTGGCATAAATTAAAGGATTTCTGCAGGCCATTAACTCATCCATTAATACCCGGGGTCAAGATTATTGAAGCCCAGGTTAAGGCAATATGAAGGGCTATTTCTTGGAGATGTGTCACACAATGATTACAGTAGGGTTTTGAATTGTCTGCCATTAATTGTAAAATTATTCCCTCCTTTTGCTCCAGATAAACAGCAGGGAAAAAGATAATAGTCACACGGGTAGATAATCCTGTTGCAAAAAATTAATTTCCATTTCATTTGTTTTGTTATGTTTCAGGCAATTTCAGGGCAGCGGTTGATTGTTTCGGAGGATATGAAGTGTAAGAACAGGGGAAACTACTGAAAGGAGGTGTAAAATGAGGTTTGTGTCAGCACAAAATTGAAACCCGCTGAGCTATTTTTAATTTGGAGTGTTGGAGTGTATGATGAAGGTGGCCACAAACGCAGGGGAGTATGAACAGACAAAACCGGGGTGCGTGTGCGCAAATTGCCGTCCCGCATGTCACCACAGACATAATATATACCCGTCCTAATTTGTTTCACGTGTCCCTGCAGTGAAATGCAATAGTGACACAGTGTGCCTCTTACTCCAGTTTACCAAGAGTGTTTTTTCTCCTTCTTCTGTTCATTCTAGTCCGTATAGCGAGCAGAGCTCTGTAGGAATAAGCTCTGTGCTCAGGTGTTCAGTAGCTCTCCACCAGTTTGGGACCTGTGTAAAAGAAGATGAAATTAAGGCAAATAAAAATCATATTAAAGAATATTACAGCCTAACAGCCATTAGTCTACAGCTTCCTGTCAGCTTTTGATGGATTCCTCACTTAGTTCAATGAGTGGTCTAATGACATTGATAAAATCACTTGCAAACAAAAAGAAAGCCAGAGCGTTCATCTAATGCACATATGACGCCGCAAACAAATTCACTTAAGACGTTTGCAGTTGTTTATGCTTTTTGAGTTTTTTTAATGCATTATTTACATGTGGAGAGATTATATTGCAAACAACCCCCACAGAAGTAGAAATCTTGCGCATTAAAGCAGCTTATATTTCCCCACTAACTCCCAGGGTCCTGAGCCACACTCTGACATACTAAGGGGAATTAATTTTACAAGCAGGGAGTTCCTCCTTATTGCTTCCTGCTAGCGCTAAGGCGTCTGGCTTCAAAAGTGATCCTGACATACACATGCACAATAGATGAGCTGTACGGATGCTCACAGCCCAGGAATACAAAGGCAGACCGGCAGCCAGTAGAGTCGAGTGGACTGGAAATACTTCAGTATTCACTGACCTCTTTGCTATTTCATCCTCTCTAAACTATTTTTCTAGTTTGGGGAAAACACTTTCTATCACTGTCAGGTTGGGCGAGGATAAAAACTCTCTACTAGCGGATTAGCTGTCTGCTTGCTCTTGCCGCCGTACCGCAGCAATAAAACACAGGCTTGCACAGCTCCCTTACCTTTAGTTTGAAAGCTGAAATGGGAATTGGATTTATTTTGTTTCATAATTTTAGCAGACAGTGACTCCCACTGTGATAGAATATCAAATTGTGACCATATGGATTTACAGTGGTAGTTTAACAAAAAAAATGATTGTCCAAAAGTAGGGAAAAGATCGTAACCTCGACTCCCTTTTCCAGTAGACACATTCATGTGACGTGAACCTTGTTTGTCTTAAATAGTTGAAACGCGCAAACACGATGGCATATTTCACCGCACCCTGCACTGTGACAGTGTAAAAAGATATGAAACCATTCAATCTATTTAATTAAGACAGCTTAGTAGTGGCACCCAGTTGCAGGGTGTTTAAGCTAATTACAGTATTAATTACAACATTAATTAAATGACATAATTGCCTTTCAAAACAATGACTCCTGTATCCCCGGTAAGGTAAAGGGTTAATTTACTGTGGAAGCAGGCATGCATTATTTACATGCTTGGTTGAATAATACATTTAAGAAGTGGGCTTATAAATTTACTAGCACAAAGAAAAGCAAAGCTTAGCAGCTAAGCAAGGCTGATTTAAATATCTGTCTTAAATGAATATTTCTTTGAGTTATGGTCACACCACAGAGGGGTAAATCTCTTCAGCTGGTATCTGTGGAGACTCACGGGAATAAACTTCACTGTGTAAAGAAATCAAATGTGTAATTTCATTATTCGCAGCACTGTATGCAGATGTTGGATGATAAATTTAAATATTTGCAAATGTAAACACAGATATAACTTCTGTCAGTTTTCTCAGTGCATTCAGATCCATATCTGGATTCTCTGTCAAGAATTTCCACCCAGCAAATCGCAGCAATGGTGTTTAATAGACTTTAACATGAAAGTTATTTATGCATTTTATATTTGGGATTTTACGTATAATGGAGAGTGGGTGTTTTTTTTTACATATATGTCATTGAAAAAAGAAAGCAGGAGCAAGCTTTACAAAGAAGAAATAAACACATAGACAAAAAAACAGACTAAGGAGTAAAAGGTAGAGCTGTGAAGGTACCATGCTGAGCCAAAAACACTTTCAATTTCCATGAAGCAGACATATGAAGAAAAAAAATTACATCTCAGTCTGACGAGTGACTAATCAAGGCAAGCGAAATGGTGCTGCAATAAATTACTCCACTGTGAAATAAACCACACAAACAGACTGATGATAATAAATGTAAATTATTTCTGGGGAGAAATTTTCCTGGTACATGAGTAATATGAACCATCAGGAAGGAGTCTTCCTTAACATTAATTACAGAAAATGACAAGTGAGCTGACAAGTAGGAAGGCTCATTATCTGAAAACATATTCACAACTTCGCAATTTGCACAAGATGGACTCCAGCTAAATTAATCTCCTTTCTTTGCATGAGCCCCTTCTAATTTTCATGTTATTAACAGGTTTGCAGTATCACTCAGTGCTTGTCACCCTAATCAGGTTTTTCGGCGTGTTCGGGAAACCGTGGTGTCATTTGAAAAGGATCAGGCCTCATAATGTGCTCTCCATCACGCGTCTGAATCTACAAGGTTGCTTTTAATAAGGTTCCTTAATCATTTCTCCTTTTTTGCTCAACTTTTGGCCTGGTTGGCTTCTATTATCACTCTTTTCGTGGAGAGGCGCCATTAAAAGAAGAGCTGGCTTATCTGAGAACAAGAAGCACGGAAAAGAAATTCGTCGGGTCGTTACGTGATAGACATTTCACGTGACCTTTCAAAACCAACACGTAGGATTGCACAGTGGTTTCTTATTTTTTTTTATTGTAATGACGCTAAGCTAATTTAAATGTTTAGTAAAGGTGCAACTTTAAAAGATGCAACAGAGACTGGGATAATTATTTAAAATGAGAAGCAGCAAACCAAAAACATGTTTTTAGATTTGCAAATATGGTTCTCACAATGCAAAAAAAATACTTTAACAATTGAAAGCAACAATATTATCAAGGAAAACAACACGTCCAGCTGCCTTTGGGAAATCCTGATTAGAAATGATGTTTGTACATTACTGATTTCCTAAAACAACTGCATGTGTTTGTTTTTCTATCTCCTTACTTAACGTGTGTGACTATATGATGTGTAGCTTGATTACATACTGGCTTACTCTCGAGTGCCAAAACCTAACCATAAAATCACTGAAGTTTGTTCAAACTATCGCTGCCAGTAACTACATTTTCCAGGAATCAGTGTTTCCATCACGCATGAGAGCTAAAAATGTCACTCAGTTTCTAGTCTGCTAGTCTTGTATACATACTGATGAGTGATAGATAAAAAGGGAAAAAGACTTTGAATATCAAAAACAGGGAACAGTTGCTTAAACCTGTCCATACATACATACATACATGGATGTACTGTCAGTGATTATTTTTTAAAGATGAAACATAGCTAGAAAAACTAATGAATAGGCTATATGTTGTTAAAAATAACACTAACAAGCATAGGAAGTCAGTCTATAGATATTCTGCTAATTGGCACGTGACCTCATGTGACCCAGCGTTTAGTATGTGCAGCCCTTCTTCGTCGATTGGTATTTTCTCTCTTCCTATATTGAAGTTGTCTGGATGTTGAAAAACTGTGTAGAGAGAAGTGATTTATGTATTTATGCAAAGCTGTTACAATAAGTGAAATCCACCAGTAATACAGCTGCTGTTCAGCACAAAGTAGAAACATGCAAATAGCATTAATGATGATGCTGCAGGTGAGCTTTACTAAATATATTGCATACTGATCGTGCTGCCTCCTCGAACAAGATGCAGTGTCAGTGAATTTGCTCTTAGGATTTGTATTATGAAGTGAAATCTACGTTAAAATTGTTTCTGCTATTGATATGTTCCAATCATCCATTGTTCCAAAATCAATCCTATTAATAAATCAATCAATCCAATTCTAACACTGCTTATCCATCTAATTTCATTACACACGGCACACCAGCAACTGTAACGGTAAGTCATTTAAGTAATGGTGCGACTCTTGTCTTGTTTGAATGAATAAATCAAAGCAAATGTAAGGTGTTTGCGTGATCTGAAAAGTCGCTGTGTTACACACCCGGTTTAATTCACAGGTAACCTCATGATAGCTGAAGCAGAAATGCAACATGTCATGCAAAATTAGTTCAGAGAGAATAAGTTTCAGAGGGAAGCAAAATGTTATGAGGGAGTCCATAATGGCAGAGGCAGCTTTATCTGTGCTGCTCTCTCTCTCACACACACACTCTAATTACATTTCACAGATTGTACAACAATAGCTGCTGGTAACCTTTAGTGGATGGGCTTTTCAATAATGCAAAGTACACATTTTCATATCTATTTTTCCCACTGTGCTTCCCATTTATTAATTTGCTGAACACAATAAAACAAAGGCTCAACGTAATGTGCTCCTTTGCTCGAAAGGCACCCAACAAGATAAAAACACAAAGCCATCTCTCCATAATGAAGAATGGGCTTGCATGCAAACCAGCAGGGTAATGTCTTATGTTTCCAATTTAGAAGGCCATTTGGCTAGTAACCACAAAATAGGACCTTTTGTTTCTCAAACTTTTTTTTTTGTGTGCGCGTTTAACCATTCAAAATAATTTATAGCCATGCCACAATTTAAATTGTAACCCCAAAATAAAACACTTCATTATTCGAAGATAACACTGGAGCAGAAATCTGAAAACAAATACCGGCTCTTGCAAATGTACAGTAACATGCATTGCTAATTATTTGCTGACATGTTCCTGGAGAGTTGAAGAGATGACTGTGTTTAACCAAACATTTACCGAAGGCAGAGTTCCCCTGGATACAACGTTTTACCTTATGAATGAATAGAAAATAAATTATTTCCATGAAGGTACAAGTGAAAATGTTACATGCCGGTAGACACAACTTTTATTGTTGTTCTAGGAAGCTAAGAGTCAGGTTGGAATAGGCAAATATATAAGGCGAAGCCCCTACAATATTTGGAGGAAACCCCAACAATCAGACGATCCTATATGAGGAAGTACTGGGGCAAGAGTGGGAAGGGAAAACTCCCTTTTAACAGGAAAAAAAACCCTCTGGAAGAAAAAGGCTCATAGAAGGGTGGCCATGTTATAAAACAAACTACTCTAACTGAGCACACAAAAGGCTTCATCCACCCCAAACACATTCACACAAGCCCTTTGTTGAACATTTACACACTCACACGTCACCAACGGCTGCATTAGGGGCCAAATCACTGAAGAAGCATCCTTCTCCCAGCCTTGGAAAACCAACCAGCTCTACCTCCAGAGCCACAGTCAGGTCATTTGCTACAAGCAACTATGGAAGGGGAAAAAAGAAAAAGGCAAGGATAAGGATAGAGGACAGAACACACACTATGGGAGAAAAGTGTGTGTGTTGACTCCCGTCAAAAAGCTAATACATTCAGATGAAAGGTGTGGTAATAAAAACACAAAATCCAAAAAAAAGTTTTCTATAATTGAAAGATCTTCTGCCTCCAGACCCACTCTTCTTCTCCTCCACCAAGATATTTTATTTCAGAAACTGTCATTTACTTGCATCAGATATAAGACGATCAGTTATCATAGTTCACGTAGGAAAAAAATAATAAATAGCTGTACCTAAGGATTAATGCAAACAGTCATTCAGCTGGCGTGCGGTTACATTTATAAATCTCAGTGAAGAAAAACTGTTTTGTGGCCCTTGTTCTACCAGTTTGCCTCATAACACAAATAACATGTTCCTTTGATCCAAATCAACTATGGCAGCTGCTACAAGGGATTTTTAATTGAATGATTATTGTATTAAATAGTTGCTTTTAATGGAGCGTGCACCTCTGCAATTATTTCCGCTTTAAGAAGCTGAACCCTGGGCAGGTCTTTACTGCCACGGGCGCTTGGTTTGCTTCCAAATGAGTGGTCACTGTTGGTGTGGAGTCAGCCTTTCACCTGCAAAAGTAACATACAGAAGACCAGACTAATAAGCCTGAGAAATGTAACCCTCTACGACAAACCATATTTTTGGTGATTACACTGTACCTTAATTAGATTTTTTCATTTATTTACTTATTTTGTAACCCAAAACACCTCAGTGTTCGGTTAAATAATGAGCAGCAGAGGGTTTGACCTTTGACCTGGGGGTGGTGCAATCCTATCTGGTGCCAAATCTGCATAAGAAGCAGTGCTAGCTACAGCTAATACTAATATTATATTTGTGCCCATTTAAATTGAAAAAAGAATATTTAAAAAAATATGTGCATGTTCAAGAAAATCTGAAGAATTATTTATATAATTTGTTTGTTTAAAGAAAAATTCAGATTGAATTTGTTTACTAAAACAGCCCTTCTTGGTTTGTTGCCTCAGCGCAACATTGTGCAGTTAGATCGTGGTGCTACGTGGTAAGCAATGGTTCTAAATTCTGGTCCTTGGGACTGCATGTTTTAAAATTTTAGATGCTTTCCCACTCCAAAACACCTGATTCAAATGATCGATCTGTTATCAGCCAGTTGTCGCATATAATACTGGGTTGGTCATTTGAGTCAGGTGTGCTGGAGCAGGGATTGGGATCACTTTTTGAGAGCACTGAGTGATGGAATTGTAAGCAATCAAATCATTCACTAAAATTATCATTTTATGGGAGGAAAGGATTTGACTGGCCACTTAGAGTCATAAGGTAGTAAAGGCAGTGAACTGGATGAGAGTGACAGGAAGTAAGAGAGGATCCCAGAATCTGCTCTGAGGAACAGTTAGAAGATCAGGGCTCAGTTAAGGGCTGTAGATATGTGATGTGTGTGGATAAGCAATAGTGTGCGCATTCAAATGATAATGATGATGATGATGATGTGTGTGCGTGTGCGTGTGCGTGTTTGTGGGGTTGGGGGCAGGGAGCTTTATGGAGAGAAGACTTTATGAGGAGAGATGTAAGGTACCAGGATATAATTGTATTCAAAAAGTCATAAAGTTCCACACAGAGTAGTTAGACACATTCAGACACATACAAACATAACCCGTGCATCAGCACAGACACAGACACACAAAAAACACTTAGTTATTTGTCACAAAGCAGGTAATTAATACATTTTATATAAATCATCTACTGATTGAAAGGTTGGTGGTTCGATCCCTAGCTGCTCCAGGCTGTATCCCAAAGTACCCTTGGGCAAGATACTGAACCCTAGTTGCTCCCAATGCATTCATCAGAGTGTGAATGCCTGTGTGAATGTCAGAAAGGAAGCACTTACATATAGAAAAGGTGCTTGTATGAATGTGTGTGTGTGGGTGAGGCATGGATGAGACATGTTGTGGAAAAACTTTGAGTGCTCAAGTAGAAAAGCGCTATAGAAAAGGCAGTGCATTTACCAGTTATGTAGCAGCATGAAACACGTACATGAAAATCACTTTGATGTTTGTTAAAATAAAAATGAAAATTTTGAATGAATTTGTTGTTTTTCTCATAAATTTACAAAATGAGTATATACAAAAAACTGTGACATTGTAGTACCCTTATTGCATATTGTTCCATTGAGGTAAGGAGGGGCACTAATTTATTGATTCATATATAAAGAAGAAGCCCCCACCCCCCATAAAGTAGGGTGAAACATTTCTTTCTCTGAAAAACTAAAATTCATGCCATAGAGGGTTAACTAAATATTTAAAAATACACGTACTGTGTAAACACAGCACAACTCCTTGGCTGTGACTTGAACCTGGCAGCAAGAGATTCACAGCACAGAAGGCCCTTTGAAGTTATGTGACTGCTTTGCAAGTATAAAAAAAGAAGTCTAATAACTACTAATAGAACAAATCTGAATAATTTCCTTAATCCTGTGATATTTTTCTCTGATAGGATCAATATTTGCCAGAACAATTCCCTTATCTACACAGTGTGATGAAATATTGAATGTATGAAAGAGGTGATAATGTTAGTCATAGTCTTCTTCTAAAGCCAAGCACGATCCCAGATTATGGGATCATTTATGAAAGATTCTGCTGTTGTCTGCGAAGATATTTTCCCCGACATCAGAAAGATGGAAAGCCCACATGATCAAACATAGGAAAAATACACTACTGCAAATGCATTAAAGGAGGATTCGGTGCTAAATTCTCTTCATTTTGACTGCTAGACTGAGAAATATAAAAACCCGTGCAAATGTTTCAATTCCTCAATATGAGAAAAACAACAATTGCGGCAACATCTCAATCAAAGAAAGGAGCCTTTGAATGAAATTATCAAGTAAGAAAGCTTTTGTATATTATATGCACAATAAATCAGACTGTATAAAAGCCATTCATGTTATGTTGTCACGTTTCTTGGGTTAAAATGCTTTATCTTGTGCTCTAATCCAACAGCTGATACATTTCTCTGTCAAAATGTCCTAGCAATTTTCTTGGCATTTCGCTGCTGCCAAATCATGTGAGTGCTAAAGACATGTAAGCAGTGTTGGGAAGGTTACTTTTTAAATGTATTCCATTACAGATTGCAGAATACATGCCCCAAAATGTATTGTGTAACGTATTCCGTTACGTTACTCGATGAGAGTAACGTATTCTGAATACTTTGGATTACTTAATATATTATCATGCTGTTTACAACTACGTGAATGTACTATTGCTGTGATTTATTACTGTTACTGACGGTCCGCGGCTCCAAACTGTAGTAAAGGGACCTCTGGCTAATATGGTGGGTTCCGTGTCGGGCTCGTAGCCGAAAAATAGCTTTACTTTGTTGTCCGGGTCAACTTTGTTAGCCAGAGACAGAGAGAGGCGTTGAAAGGCTGTTCCAACGTAGCTTATTGTTTCGGAGGAAAACACAAACACAGCGTACAGTCGAGTCTTAATAGCTTACTTACAACTGGGCTCGTCAGGCACTCTTCTTGGCTACAGTGGTTATTATCATATTTACATGCTTCCAGCTCCCGTTTTTGCTCGATGACAACTCGTACTTTTCCTTTTCCTCCCTCCCTCGCTCACAGACACATAACGGGTATGGCAGTCCATTCTCCCTGCAACACGGACTACACTGCCTATGAGGCTACATTCTTTAGAGCAGTGGTCCCCAACCCCCGGGCCTCGGACCGGTACCGGTCCGTGAGTCGTTTGGTACCGGGCCGCGAGAGTTGAGGCTCAGGTGTGAAATGTATGGTTTTCAGGGTTTTTATTGGTTTTCAGCGTTATTTTGTTATTGTTTTTATCGTTAACTCGGTTTTCCTGGGTCTTTTCACGTGTGTTATGAATAAATCTTCTTTTTTTCGGTACCGGTACTAGTTTTATTTTGTTGTATTTATCTGCGACATCTTAAAGGCCGGTCCGTGAAAATATTGTCGGGCATAAACTGGTCCGTGGCGCAAAAAAGGTTGGGGACCGCTGCTTTAGAGCTATACCTGTAGCATTCTGCCTATTAGCTTAGCACAACAACAAAAAGGCGCTCTCTCACCCAGGAAACAGCAGAGAGAGAGAGAGAGCGTTACCCTGTAACCATGGCAACCGTAACGCTGCCGCCTGGAACAACAGAATATAGCTGTCAAACAAAACCTAAACAGTCCTGACCCACCACAATATGAAACAGGAAAGTACCGCCGTGTAATCCATTTATTTCAACAAAGTAACTGTATTCTAAATACCACCTTTTTAAACGGTAACTGTAACGGAATACAGTTACTCATATTTTGTATTTTAAATACGTAACGGCGGTACATGTATTCCGTTACTCCCCAACACTGCATGTAAGTAACACATTGCAGAGAAGTAACAACTACCATGGACAATGCATTCATGACTAGATGTGCGTCTAGAGCTTGAAAAGATAATGTCTTAAGAACATAACGCATACCCCACTCATGATAGGTGGTTTTTGTATTTGTTTGCAGTTTGCATTCAGTAACTAATGTGTTTCCACTTAGTTTTCACAACTGCTTAAAAAGGAAAATATCTGAGCATACACCAAATATTCCAACTTATAGTTTGAAAATTTTAATATATAGTTTTATTAAATTAATGAATGCAAAAATGTTGTTCTTTTGGAAATTCTCCTTTTTGTTGTTTTTACTTCCGCCACACTGAAGTCGTTAAAACCACAGCCGCAAGTTAAACAAAAGGGACTTGTGCAAATCAAGGAGTTTTGGGTTGACTACATTACCCATTCTTTATACTGAGTTAAGCTAGAATTAACTGTATGATAAGGATTTTTTCTAAAAACAACCTACCCTGCTGTATTGGTATGTTATGGAAGCCCGTTTCCGCCACTGAAAAAAAAAATTATCCATAACTCAAAATTTCGAGTTATTTTCTCAAAATTTAGACTTATTAACTCGAAATTTAGACTTAATAACTCAAAATTTTGGGAAAAGTAACTAAAAATTTTGACTTATTAACTAAAAATTTTGAGAAAAGTAACTGCAATCAGTAATTTAGGTGAATGACGTCATTTCCTTGTTACCCGGAAGCTGAAGCCCTCAGCTACAAATACTACAGCTAAGCTACGAGTATTCCAGCCCGTCATGAATGCACAAATTGCTGAGTGTTTTCAGCGTGGCTTCACAAATGATGAAATCCTTGTGTTATTAGCTGAATCACATGACGTTACTATCAGCAAACATACTCTCGAAAGCCCCAATTTGTTGCGATCCTGTTTTGAGTCACAATCCTGTCATTCACATAGATTACTGATTGGCAGAGCTAACTCGAAATTTCAACTTATTAACTCAAAATTTCGAATTAATAAGTTGAAATTTCGAGAAAGATAACTCAAATTCTCGAGTTATGGATACTTTTTTTTTTAGTGGCGGAAATGGGCTTCCATAGTATGTAGCTCCATAACAGCCATCATACCCTCCAAATGCAGCTATGTAAACTCTTTCATAGTAGGAATTTCTTTTAGTATGATTTGTTAGCTTAGCAGAGTCAGACTTGTATATGAACACATAAATGGAAATCTGACAGTGGTGGAGAAGAAATCATTTGGAAACTACATGGATTCATGTGAACACAAAAGTGTACAAACCACATAAATGCTAAAAAAAATACTCTAATGTTTACATTTTCACAATTATAGTCCTAGTATTTAAATCTCGTGTTCAAAGTGGCTGCTGGCTGTGTCTGTGGCCAGTGAAGTAGGAGCAACATTAAGTACAGACAATATTATTTCCTACCAAGTATCTTTAGGTCACACAGGACCCATTTCACATTTCACTGTCTTTGATTTAATAATGCACCCATACTCTGGAAAATGAGGAACACGAGTGATCGCTTTCTTACTTTTCTCTGAAGTTAGCTTGTCATCGCTCTCTCCTCTCTTTAACAGCCATACCCAAACTTAAGTCCACCCTATTCCCACAGTCACTCTAAAATCCATCACCACACATCTCTGTCAACTCCGGAGAGACACGGAGTCGGGTGCACTGAGTTGTCCGTGCTCACCCAAGCACCAGTGGACCTCCGATGGGGAAATGCTTGGCTGCAGAGGAACCTGCACGAAATTAAATTCTTCACTTGGCTGACTGGGGTGACTCGTCCTGGTCTGCCGGCCTGTTCCTTCATTATTCCTGGGTTGATAACTGACTGAACGGGATGTCTTGTCTGTTTAATGCCAGCTCAGCTGCTTCATGGGAGGAACGGGCTTGTCACTCTCCGCTATAACACACTGTATTACCATCTCCACTTCATTTATTTGGCTCAGATTTTGTACGGCCGTCAAGCCACCCAAGCACCCACCCCCGCCCCCCTCTACCCCAAAAGACACTTGCAATTCTCCACTGCTCAACCTTCTGCATCTTTTAGGAAACTATTCAAAATAACCTGTCTAAAATTTTCATTAAAGTGTCATTTAGATGTCAGCCCGATGACTTGGATTTGAAACAATAAAGGTGACTTTAATTGTAGTTCGTCATACCCCCATCTACTTCTCAATGAGCAGCGCTGGTCTGCAGATTCTTCTTACTATGTGCCTTTTATTAGTGGTTAAAAACGCTATCTTTTAAGGATTAAAGCACAAAAACAAAGTAATAAGATTTACCCACTGACCGCAGCAAATACTCTATAAGCACACAGTTTGCTGACGCAGGGCCAGACAGGAAGCTTTGCTCCCCTGCATTTATGAGCATTGAGTTAAAGGTTTCTGCATGAGGGTACCGCATGATTGAATGTTGCGATATGGAAACACGGGCAGGCAGCCGCTGTCAAAGACAAGGCTCGCACTTGACCCACCAACACTCAGCGCCTGGCCCCCACCACTTTAGAGTCTCTAGAAATGGCTTTTCTCGGCTAGCTTTGTGGCATTTGCAGAATTAAAATGAATATATCCTTTCCTAATGCACTGGTATGCAGTATACTAATCATAATTCATCGCCTTAATGTAGGCTTTTAAGTGCACATGCTAGTGTTGAGCCTTTAGTGCTCATAAAGGCAAATCAATGGCAAATACTATTGTCTTATTGGCACACAGTTGCTCAACATAGAGAATCAAACATAAGCTTGCTTCGGAGCAAAAGCATCTCAGAGAGGAGAGTAATGAGAGTTGGAAAAAAAGGAGAAACCACTATTTGGAAGTCATTAAACATCCACCGCCCACTCTTTTTGTGTAACCTCAAAGCCAATAGCATTGTGGGACAAAATGCTTTCAAATGTGACAATTGATTGCTTTTTGGGTTAGTTGTTGGTTGATTTCATAATTGGTATAATTTTTCACAAGTACATGAGTGTCATGTCATGATAGGCTTTACAATCCTGGTAATGCAATGGCCTGTAGTTCAACCTTAAGATCAATAATGTATTAAAAACCAAGAGCTTATTGAAATGATAGAAGGGTTTTCGCCAGGGAAGAAAGGCAAGGAAAGAAAAATGCACCAAAGAGAAGTGTTTGATTCTGAGCCAGGCCTTCATTGTGAAGTGCATTGTTTTTATGCCAATGATTTTACTCCAAGAAATAAAGGGACAGAGAAAGTCTTAGTGATATGAAAACTCTGGGCTCGGTGGTATTGATGCAGAGGACAATGTGCATAAAGAAGCACTTGATATTTCAGAGCCCAGAAGAACTGTAAAAGCAAAACTGTGAACACAAACTGTTCATTTTTTCTTATTTGGATAGCAGTCGGTGTGTTGATGAAGTAAACGATCCCAGACCATTTTGCCTACACAGGTCATTATTTGCAGTACCTCATCAGTGTATAACATTTGGCAATCTGTGGTTCCCTGCTGCTATCTCTCTCTGTTGGATCTCCCTGTTTTGACAGTGTTTGAGAGAAGAACACTCTGTGAGGTGTCAGGTGAAGACTATATGTGACAGATTTGGAGGGGAAATCAAGAGAAGACAAACAGGCAGCTAAATGCCTGGGAAATATCTCAGCGCTCAGACAGAAGGCGATAAGTGCTGTTGACGTGGACATGACAAGCTAGCAACAGTAAACCTCAGGACACGCAGTCCCACCGGAGGCCTGGGAGTGGACACAGATCTCCATGACTGAATGCTGAATGCGCTTAACGGAAGAAAATTAGCAAGAAGTGGGAAGCCCCCATAACCACACACACACACACACATACACACACATCCAACGTCAAGCGCCTCTACCTTTCTACTGTAAGCTCTTTGATATTTCCCTGTTTCTCACTGACAGTCAGCTTTGGTTTTGATCAAAGTTTGATTTCTTGGGACATATCTGATACATACTATGAAAGCAACACAAGCACACATAGAGGTACAATGTATCTAAATTTAACTGTTGCACAGCGGTATGCTGAACAGGGCAATGACAGGAATACATCGCTTTCCCACACTAGCAACAAATAAAAAGGTAAAACCATGCATTAGAAATCATACAGTGTGTAAAGTTTCTTCATACTGGTGTTGATTTCTTTTCAAACTGGTTGTGGCGGGTCGGTGTCAGTGTGTGAGACTGACAGAGGAAAGGGAATACTGCGCTTTCATTTCGACTGCATCAGAAAACCTTGCTTTTCTGTCCTAAACACTGAGCAGCTCAGTACAGAATCTGTATCATGTAAAGGAAATTAAAATAAATCTATTTAGCAGACCAAATAAATATAAAAGAGACAAAAATTCTAATTTTGCAGTTTGTTGTTATTTGTTGTGGTGAAAAGCAACCAATTTACTTAAATTGTGTACAGGCGTTATTAGTATTTATACATATTTTGTCTTCTCATTGGATTTTATTTTGTACTTCTACTTATTATACTAATTTTTGCTACATGGAGCTGAAATACAAAATTCGAATGCTCTGCACATTTAAAAATGTAAGTGTGTTTCCTGTGAACATCGCTAAATTAGAATAGAATAGAATAGAATAGAATAGAATAGCTCTTTACTGTCATTCTTACAAAAACAATGAAGGGCAGTTTGGCATCTCTCCATGTGTGTGAAGTACACAATAGCATAAGTATTTACACAATAACACAGACAAATTTACATTTACATTACATGCAATTAATTGCATGTCTTTTTGTGTGTTTTGTTTTGTTTTTCAAATTACTTTAATCCTAAATTGAAGAAACCTCTGCATTGAGGTTTTACACCCCTGAAAGCAAAAATGGTTCAGCAGTACTCTGTGTCATCTTAAAGGACTCGTGTTGTTATAAAAGCTCTGAAAATAGTCTGAGAACTCAAAGTGAAGCAGCCATAATGCTTACATCATTTTATCCACAACCCAGAGCACTTATCTGGGCTTACTTATTATCAAAGTAAAAGAGCAGATTCCTTTCTGTGAGTTTAACCTATCACAAAGTACTGAAAAAATACTCCATGCATGTACTATCTTCTGCAACTGTTGAACTTCAAGGATGGATATTCTAAATTATTTTAGGATATATATTTGTGTAGCATTGAATTGCTTCATATTTAATACTTGTTTATGGCAATAACTGTGTATTATTTTTACACCAAATCAATAGAAATCTGTGAAGCTGAAAGTATGTTCACACAGTTCATCACTAAAGTACAGGAACATATGCAACAGTTTCAAAGTAGATGAAATGAAAAGCAAAAACAGTCTTTTCTTGATGACACTTTATGAACAGTTGGAGCAGAGGCCTGGTATCCAAATGAATTAAAAAATACCCACAAAAACCAACACTGATGTGACTACTTTAATTAGTGCTGTTATTTAGGTTGCAGTCAATTATTATGGTTTATTTTTAGCACAGCTTGATAGCAAGCGAGCTAGCTAGCCAGCGAGATAGATGGAATCAAAACACTTAGCTAAACATGCTAAGCCTCTGTGCTAAGAGAAGGCTGCTCCTTTAACAATAGTAAAAAGGAAACATTCCTTATAATGATTAAAGTCAGGGGTACCTGGGATACTTTTCTCCTTTTGCGCCAACTTCAGTCCTCCCGCTGTCCAAGATAAAGGAACTGCTGTATGGGTAAGGTTAGACCTAGCCTGCTTATTTTGTCAGCATTCTAGTGCCTTTTCAATAACACCGACATCACACAGCATCCACCTGAGATGACACTAGTCCAACCAAATGTATAATGCCTAAAAACTGATGCATGTCCTGGTTTGAAACGTCTGGCCAGAATTGCATCGTGAATCAAAATTGGGGTAAAACACTTGAATTACAGAGCACAACTGTGATGTTTTCCCTCCTGGACTGCCAGATCATGAATATATATTGCATTATGAAGATGTGATGACATTTAGAGCAATCACATTTAACCCTCTTCTCTTGTGCCTCTGTTTCTCCTCTCTCCACTAATGCATTTTGCAGCAAGGAATGCATCTTAAAAGATTCAGGGAGAAATGTCAGCCAAAGCAGACACTGCTTGAGAGCTAGGGTCATTTCAGACTGGTTTTCTGAATTCTGGAGAGCACACACACACACGCACACACACACACAGATACACACACAAGGGTGCTCTATCCTTCACTATCTCGCCATCCTCACCCACCCTTTCGGGGTTTTTTTCCTGTTTCACTCTGCCTCAGCCCCCTTCTCCTCTAAATATTTCTGTTGGTTTACCCTTGCCCGTGTGGCTGTGTTGGAGGTAGCAGAAACGCACTACCACGAGAGAGAGGCTTGACCAGTTGGGCGCTGTCTCCCACCTCATTACCAGATGCAAATGAAACGGGTACACATGTTTAATATTTAGTGGCAGCAGAAATGTCAGGCTGGCACAAGATGGAATTAAACAGCACTGTCAGCGCAAGTGAACTCAAGGCTTTCTCAGCTATTTCACTTCATATTGAGTTACTGTCACAATTTATTTCACAGCGGTGGGACGACTAGTGTGAAAATGTTCTGTGATGCCTTTAAGGATGGAAGGGGAATCAAGGAAGAAGTGTGAAGGGTATTGTTCTGATGAGGCTTTGTATTTATTTCTAAGCTCTGTGACAAAGCTTTTTTGTCTTAACAAAGCACTACTATTCTTCAAGATTTCATTTCTCCCCCTTCCTTTCTTTTAGATTATCATGGTTGCATTTCCGTTTCATTGGATAATATTTAGATTCAACGCAAAAGTAAGAGCCGGCAAACTCACAGTGTTGTTAAGAAAAGTATGCACACTGGACTGCTGAGCTGCAGACCTCCCAAGAGGGGAGAGTGCGGTTTAACAAATCCTGATGATCTATAATCATATCAAATATGTCATCCGGGCTACGCCATTAATTTGTGGAGGATTTAAAGCAATCTGGCTTTGACTTTTAACACGGAAGTCGCATATAGAGAAAAATATCATATGTTCAAGAACAGTGGTCGAATGTGCTGTCTACGACATGACGTCCGACTGGATTTTGCGCTCCTGTCACCACACGCAGTTGCATATTACCAGACTCGGGGCTAAAGCAAGTTAATGTTCATTCTAATCAGCATGGCAGATAACACAGGGACCCATAGGGACCTAATTAAAGATACTGTACATGAGACGTTTATCTTTGCAGCACTGGCAAAAGTCCACGCATCAATTTATTCTGCAAAAAAGAGGCACAAGCCAGATTGCAGTATATGTTTACCGTAGTTGTTACTGAATGTATAGCAAGAAATTTGGAATCTGAATTTTGTCTCATTAACAGGCCTTTGCGGGAGATGAGCAGGATGATGGCAAGTTTAGATTAAAGAGAAAGAGGGACCTTGGAAAAAGAGCAAAAAGTTGTATTTTTAATTAATTAAAGCATTACCGAGCTATATTGTATGACTGAATGGGAAATGAGAAAGTTTTGCTGTGGACAGGCAGTCAATGAACTCCCACTGCCTTCTAAAAAAAAAGAAAAAAAAGAGAAAAAATAGAAGCGTTTCATTATTCCAAGGTGAAGGCTTTAAAACAGCATTTTAAATGTTACCCCGCTGTTCAAGATCATGAAAACCTTTAATTTCATGCAAATGAACAGCAAGGAGCATGGAGCTTAATGTAAACGAATGCTTCTTTTGTACTGTTGTAGAAGTGAGCTGGAGAGAGAGAGAGGCCAGGAAGAAAATTCCCAAGGATTCTTTAATTGCTATCTGAAATTATGTAAATCCCTCTGCTAGGCTGAGTGCAATTATCCAGCGCCTCTCGCTGCCAGCTTTACTAATGTCTAACAAAATATCGGTGGCTGACATTTAGACGTGGTAATGCAAATGAGATTTAATTTTTCTTCCAAGACAAAGGGCAGTGGAAAAATCACACCATTTTATACAATAAAGGCTGGAAAAAAAAGTAGGGTTTGCAAGATGACAAAAAATGTTGATCAAGAAATGAGCCAAGCATTGAAGACCATTTTATATTTCGTAGCGCCAAATAAGATTATTCTTTATATTCTGGACTATTAATCTATTTCTGTTGCCACGGCGAGGTATGCTGCGAGCAGCAGACATTTATTTAGGCGCGGAATTAATTGCAGCGTGTGCCTCATTTTTAGTAATGATATGGGAAACGCTCCCAACTCCCAATTGTTAGAACACGTTCCTGCCATGGCTGTGATGTTGGACTGTTTGGGTCACGTTTTTCCATTTATCTCCCCAGGTACAAAGATGGATGTAGGCCAGACACTGCAGCCTGGTGAGACTCCCCTGTGTGCAGCTCAGAACACCTGTCCCGCTGTGTCTTGGCACCTCCAGTCTTTACCAGGCCAAGGAGAAGCACCATGTCTTCCCCCAAGCCACCGTCTCCCGGGACCCAAAAGGAGCAAGTCGAGGTGGAACTTAGGGACCAGTGTTTACTGGGAGATCTGCCACCCAAAACTGCATTTCTTAACCAGAAATCAAATTACAAGCTGCTGACATGGAAGAAAACTGGCTATTAATATTTTAGTATGGATACTGTGTGCAAGATACCCCCAGCTGTGAGCACTCTCAGATGAAGGGGGGGAAAATACAACATTGTGATACACCAACAAGTACCTGTCTAGTGTGCTTCTACTGCACCAGCACATGACAACAAAGCTACTACTGAATGTTGTGGCAAAAAAATAAGCAGATTAATGATGCACACTTGTAGTTTGTGCAGGTAGTGTCTTGTGATGCTGCTATGGGAGAAGCCTCAGTTGTAATAAAACATGATAATATGAAGGTTTGTTCCTTTATGGGTTAAAAAACACTCATTCCTCAAGCCAAATAAGGAAGCTACAGTAAAGATTAGCTGCTTTTCTTAGCTTGCGAAAAGTTTTAGAGATACATGGATCTCACAGGATAGCAATTTAAGCTCCTAACTAACATGGTAAGAGCATTTTTTTCTCAAAATCATTTCAATTCAATGCAAAATTTTTGTTTTTGCATCTTTTAATGCCAAGAATCCGCTTTATAGAGTACTGAAAAATGTGTCAAACTTTGACATACAGATATTCTGATTTGCTAAATTGCTTTTAAATTGGCTGTTATCATCAGTCTGCGCCATATAGGGAACAAATCATCGCAGGTCACAAGAAATAGGCTTTGAAAATTCACCACACGGGACCTTTATTTTGTTTTGGAGATGGCCTGTCCCACAGAAAGCTTCATCGCGCATGCTAATGTCCTCTCTGGATCTGCAACTACTGCTAATGTGCTGCATTTGTAGGTATTTACTATTGTATCTAACCCCCACTGCACCTCTATCACCCTCCTTCTCCTGCTCATCTCTAGGTTTCTAACCTCCATCTTCCCTGCCCCTCCACCACCCGTACATCCATCAGAGCGCTGTCATGGTAGAGGGGCTTCGATGCTCCTTCCTGATGCGGCCATCAAGGCCCTCCATCTAACACAAGCCGACACATCATAATAACAGTAAGAGGCCTTTCCTGTCCAGTGTCATGCTTGGAGAGATTAGTTCCCCTCCACAAAACCCAGGTAATTTGCTTTTGCTGAAACACATTTGTAGATCGTATTCTTTCAGGTTAACTAGTTCATGAGAAGAGATGAGACACTTGCTGCACAGTATTTGCTCCTTTATGCCATTACTCCTCTCTCACAGTCGCTTTAAGTACAAACCAAACAGCTTTTTGCTTTATAGTTTGAGTAGTTGAGTGCATGGATTCAGTCCTTCAGCAGTTAAAGGATTTTTTCTCTTTATTTTGGATACACACATATTGTACTCGTGTGTTTAACTACATAGAAATGCAATCAATTTTATTAGACAAGATTTCAATTTTACTGCAGAGAAGGAGACCACACAGGCACAAATTTACAAAGTTTTTTTGTGTTCTTTTTTACAAATGTCTTTATTTTCTTCTGACACAGACAAGTTAGAATATGTCACCGGCTTCATATAAATCCTTCTGAGGCTCTGATGTAAAGGCTGTCAAATAACAATTTTAGTCTGAGCTTTTAAAGAGATATA
>NW_024582456.1:542920-616978 GCF_018398535.1 Haplochromis burtoni
TATATATATATATACTTTCAACAGAAGTTTACTTTGAATATATTCTGTGACTAGGTCTTTTGAGCAAGACTTAATTTCCTCGGTTCTAATGTCTCTTTCATTCTTTATTAATCACTTGCACTAAATCCTCGCTGTGTATGAATGGGCTGTGCTCTGTGTCTTCTCACATTTGCTGCATGATCATATTTCATAAACACTGCATTTGAATTTTTATGTACAGAGTATGCAATATCCATGATAAACTGAATATGTAAATAGGTAACCTTTATTTATGAGTCCCTGCCAGAGTCGTACTCTTAAGTATTACTTTGGATGATAAGATGGATAGGCAAAAATGTTAGTTAGGGGAATTCTTGTGTGGCCGTGGAATGATTGATAATTAACAGGTTAATCTATACAGGCTGGAGGTTATATTTCAACCTGCTTTCATATATATATTTTTTAAATGTAGAATAAAATAGATGATGTGGGGTTTTAAAAAAAAATTCAAATCACTGGCAAAAATACAACTTTTAATAATTCCTTTAAAAAGAGACAAAAAAGATGTGTTTCTATGCTGCTTACTTACTTCTATTAGGATGTATAACACTGCTGTACTGAGCCGAGAATATCTACTAATTTACTTGAATGAATTACCCGGGGAAGTACCTAAAACTAGTCTGGTCTGTATCTTTTAGTCACACATTTAATCCCAATGCTACATTCCATTACATTTCCAGGCTGTAAGTGCCTTGGAATTACCCATCACATCCTGAAGGATTCCTTTTTGTTATTGTTTAGAGAGTGGTTAGCATGCCGAGGATGCTCCAAATGCGATTTTACATCCACTTATGGAAATCCATTGTTCCTTGAACATTTCCACATACAAACCAATATATGCTTTTCTGAGAGGTCTAAGACCTCAATTACATCAAAGGCAGTTTGTCCTGCTGCTGGGCTGCCTGTTAAAGGGCTTAAACAACTGTGTCAATGCTACCCCCTTGTGACCGCACTGCAGCAGAAGAATTTCTTCGCAGCAGCCTTTCAGTGCAAGAAATATGGTTGAATTCAACAAAACAGGAATGCAATGAAAAAGCAATAGTTTTACTCTGTATCAAATATCTTGAAGGACTTTGGCTCTAAAATGCAAATAGTTTCTGCAACACTGCAACATTTTTGCCCATTGTCGTGCACAGATAATTCTATCTAACACACCTATGTTAAAATAGAGCCTGTGTGTATGCCTTGTTTTGAAGGGCAATTGTCTGACATCTTCATCGCTGTTTGAACTGTGAAGCAGTGAATAATAAAGATTAAAAGAAAGTGTGAGAGGTGTTATTTGCACAATAGGAATTGAAATGTGTCATCGCGTCACCCGTTGCATTTGTAGCTCCTAGATCTCTTTCATTAAAACCAAAGACGTCTAGAAAGTTGCTATGATGACGTGCAGACAGATGTGCATGTCAGAGCCATGAGAGGGAATATTTTGGAGGGCACTCCTCCCGCTATCCGAGCCCCGAGAAGAGAAAAGCATGCAGTCTTTTATTGTATGGACTTGAAAAGAAATAATTAGACACAGAGATATATAATTCTGCAAAGCTGCATGGCTCACTTGTCACATGTGGCAGAGAGAAAAAGGGGCTGAATTCTCTGAAGTGCAGTTTGCCATAGGCCGCCACTTTTATTTTCTCAAGTTTGCTCTACCTTCAAAGACACTGCGTGGGATGAGGAAGTTAGAGCGCCTGGGCTTTTTTATTCTTTGTTATCGTAAGAGAGTATTGAGAAATAGGAAAGAGGAAGGATTTTTACAAATATTAGTATTTCATCTAAAAAATGAAGCACATTACAAAGCAACATTTAATTAAAACATATTGTTCAACAAATATATTACAGAACTTTGTGCTATAACAGATGTATAGTGTTTAATAGTTTGAATAATTACTAAGCAATGCCACGCCAGCATGTTTTAAATTTCTATTATTCTCTCTCTGTATAATTATGGCGGATGGTTTAAATTACAAAACAAGATTCTGATTGAAACACTGTAAAGGAAACAGAGACAACATTTTTCATCAACTTCACAGAAAAGTCAGAGGAAGTCGATCATCAGTCAGAGTGGATGTGCCAATACTAATAAGCATAGCGTACTGAGAGAGCGGTGATTTCAACACAGGCCAGGGAACAAGACAAATAAGACATACAATTGGATTTTTTTTGTTATATTTTCACACTTTCATATTATTATGTAAAGAACGATTCACATTTTATTTTTTAATCTACTCAATTTAAATGAAAGCTTATAATGTTGCTACAAAACTACAAAGGAAAAGAGATGCTTTGCCTATAATTCACTGTGAAACATGAGGCCATATTAGAGGGGGCTGCACTATGCTGACATCTCACACAGCCCCGAGGTTAGGCCGTGTCAATCACAGGACATGTGATTGCAGGAGTCCCCGCCTGCCCTCTCATCGACACCTCCCATCGACTTTCCTTCATGCAGATCAGTGAGCCTAAACCATTTCATTCAGGGTGACCCACTGTCTCCCTCCACACTGGACAGGTTGATTTGTGCCTTGCTGGCAGGCTTCAGCAGAGCTATGACTTTTATCCACTTAAGTATGTATATTTTACCTGACTGTATGGTTCCATCTCTCATTAATAGTCAGTGCACACCAGGAAGCATGGCTCCCAGCAACGTGTACAGTATGCATGCAACCAAACAATGTTCACTTTCAAAGAAGAGAAATAGTGTTTGATTTTTTTTCTCTCCCCCTGACCTTAGGTCTGTGTGTGTAAACATGTGACCTAATATCATGCTACCGCGCTGTTATTTATGTCATATAATCATTTCAACTCCCTCAGGATGCAGTCGGCACACAAACATGACCAAAATACATATTTAGATTTATTTGTCTGCAACTGTCCAATAAAACATATCCTTTGCATTTCCATCTCTGGGCTTTAGTCCCAGTGGGAGTTGCTGGCTGAGAAATGTTGTGCTTTCAAGCTTCAGGGAACAGCAATGTGAGCAATGTTCAGGGCGGGGGAATAAAAAAAAGTGGTACGCTGCCTAAGTGTTGTACTATAAAGAGAGAAGAAGTAGGTTTTCACATTCCAAAAGCCTCCAAGGGTTTTAGCTCTGCAGTGGAATGTGGGTGCAATCATCATACTCATCTCAGGAGAGACCAGACTATAGCAGGCTCCCAACCACTCACTCAGTCTCTTTGTCTCATTTTCCTTTTATTTCCAAGTCTCCGTCCTTTTACTTTGACCGTCTCTTAATGCTCACTAAAACCGTCCATGTTTTCTGTCAAGGCGAAGTATTTTGAAATACCCAAACGAGCCTCGGTTATGTCGCTGTCGTTCACGGAAATAAAATGTACAACTGCGTAATGAAACAAGTCGATTATAAATGAAATATTTTATGATGTGCTTATGAAGAAGAAAGGAATGTCTTGATGAAAGCTGTGCCCTTCGGTGCGCTGCGGATTTCATCCTCATGCCATCCACACATGTTTTAGGGTGTTTGTGGGAGGAGAGGCATCCCCTCTGTGACCAGAGTCATAAATGAATTACTATAAAAAGGGTTACTCAAGGGCTAGATGGCTTTTACGTAATTGTGCTGTGGTGAAACGGGGTAAGGGTCTTTCCATAAAATTTCAATAAATTGTACATTTTCTCAATGACTTGTTGCCCCAGCGAGCGGCACATTGAGAACACTAGACTTGAAGAAGTGGACTGCAAATGCCAGCACAGGCAGTGTTATATTGAAATGTGAACTGTTAAAAGGGTAGCAATATGCTTCTCCCCCCCCCCGTAACGAACGTATTTAGGCTTATTTAAATTGTCATTGGAGGTCATGTGTGACATCTGTGTAAAAATTGACTGCTAAGTGCACCTCATATTCACAGAACATTATAGGGCTAAATGAAATTCATGATCAAGCCTGCCATTCTCCCTTGAGTAAATCTAAACCCCTTCTCATTGGATATGCCTTTAAATGCAACGCCAAGTTAACTATGTTACAATATAATACACTTGTAGCTTACATGTTCTCATTTACCTCAGGAAACTAAACCAAAGCAGTTGGCTTTAATCATTCTGGTGCTAACACGTGTAACACCCTGTTCTTGTATATAACAGTACATGTTTTGGGACTAAAGCAACAACCAAAGATAAAATAGAAAAACAGTAAATTAACAGGCTGGACTTTGTGGGTGTGGCTTAATCAGATGTGCCTGACATCATCCTTATCAGTTCATGGGACCCCAGAAATATTAAGGATGCTGGGTAAGGAAATAGGTCTGCAGGCACTTTGAAGTTGTACGTGTGTCACGTTAAATCACAATTGCGGTCATTTTCAAACTAACTGTTATTAAAACGTTCAGTCCTACCTCTTGGCTGACAGCTGCTCTCTGAGTATCTGGAATATTGGTTTCTCACACTTTCCGTAATTAGCAATGATCAAGAGGAATTATAAACAGCAGTTAACATCATTGTACTCCTCAATGACCTTGATAGATGGTCAATTATAGTGATCAGGTCACGGCGTTTATTGGATTTAAAGTGGCAGTGATGGGCCCTTTTGGCCTAGCGTGGGTAATTATCACATTTACGCATGATTTAAGACGACAGTGTATAACAAGAAAGGCTTGACTTAAATTTAATCATTTTCGTATTTATGCATTTATGCAAAAGTTGACAATGGGCAGCCATGAGTGGGAAAATTAGCGGGAGACCCACACAAAATATAGACACCATGCTGGATGAGATATACATATATATACATATATATATACATATATATATATATATATATATATATATATACACACACACATATGAATGTGATGTAATTCACTTTAATACATCAAAACTTTATTTTCAAATTGCACCTAAACTTGCTTGCTTTGCATTTTATTGGTACTTCCACATGCAGCTGTATTTCTGAAAAAACAAACCCAAAATAAAACAAACTGCTCAGAGTAAAACATCTCATGGTCAATAGTCTTTAGCTGTGCTGGCAGTGGGAATCTGCCAATAGAGGGAGGATGCTATATACCGATCACAGCTGTCAATAAATTTTTTCTTCTTCCCCATCATCCATTATTCTGTTCCTGTTGCACTCAAAAAAAGGCATCTCGCCACTCTTGCTTAGGCAGCGGCAGACAGCTTTTTGTATCTAGACACCTGAATATGATCAACGGAAAATCTGCTGCTCAGCTCCTCTGGTAACGCAGGGAATACATCAGTGCCTTGTTTATTTACTTTTCCACATGCCAGAAAAGGTCAGAGTCAGAGTATTATACTGCACGGCCAAAGCAGAACTCAACAAAAGCCCAGCAATGAAAACAATATCATCCATATTTTAAACAGCTGGCACCAAACAGAGGGAGTCTTACACTAGGGTGCCAATTATTCTAGTTCTCAGGGTTTTGCAGCAAAGCACAGTAGCCCAGGTGTACTTCTCAAATAAAACCATCATTCTTTTATACTTTTTGAAAAATTGCCGATATGTAACCGAACGTGAGCGCTCGGTATCATTTACATTTTAATCATACGGTGCTAACTAATACTTTACACTAAGGAGAGAATTTTCTGGAGTTTAAATGCAGATGCTTTTCAGACAGCAAGCGCGGTTGTTTTTTGTAGTCTGGGTTTGTTTTCTCTCTGTGGACTTATTAAAGTCAGTGCAGCACAGTCTGTGTTCTATAATCCTGATGTATTATTAATCATTTCTTCCTGTGCAACTCCAAAAACTTCCCTTTTTGATTTTTCCACGTGAAAGTGCACTGAATTTGAAACGGAGCCAAGTCCAGGGTGACAGAATGCTTTATTTTCTTTCTGTTACAGAATGTATAAGTAAGTAAATACAATGGCAGCATTGTTCTGGAAATAGTGTTTTGACACAGGATGGCTTGTCCATGTCCATGCGCATGGAGCACGTTGCTTTGAGCAGCTGCTATTCAAAGTTCACCACTATTGTCATGCAAAAGAGCAGTGTGTGACGGCGGAGAAAGAATTTCAGAGCTTATCCCACTCATATCAGGATTTTCCAGCACTATATTAGACTGCCATGTAAACAGCAATTTGCATCCTGTTTTTACTTATCGTTGATTTAGTGCATGAATGAAATTCCTACAGTTCAAGAAAAAAATTTGGAAAGTGAGTTTATTCAGTTTCCTCAAAACAAATTAAAAACTGAAATTTTACTTGATATTAATGATGTTCTTGATCTTCTTCTACCATATGTGGTGATCAGTAGTCCCAACATACGTAAGTCTGCAACAACAAGTCACATATACCCCCTCGCCATCATCGCAGGTGCTTGTGGCATTTTTTTCTACCTTTTTTGCCTCGCTTGGGTAAGATGATAATCCAAGCCTAGTCCACTGACAGACTGCAACATGATTCACTTGGACAGTGACTGACTGCACATCCAATTTGTTTCAACTCCAGAGCAGCAGCTTATTATCTGAAATGCATGAGATGTCTGTGCATGAGAGGCGTGATCAGCTGGGGCATGCGCCGGGGCTGCTGGGAAAGTAATCAATAAGGGATTGTCTCTTGTAGTTTAGGCCGACACATTATGACAGAGCTGAAAATTAAACAGGCAGATATTAATAATAATGGAAATCAGAAGCTCATGGGTGAGAATGGGGGGAGGGGTGAAACTCAAAATACTGTATGGATCGTGTTTGGTAGAGGGTGCTTGGGCTTAGAGCTCCGAGTTGCTTTTTTTTCTGAAAATATGTGAAATGTAAGAGAGAAGGCAACAGTGATGGCATGGTGCATGCATCTCAAAAGTCATCTTACATAAGCAGTGCTACTGACACTTTTAATCTTAACGCTTCTTTTAACCTATTAGAAACATTTCAATTACCACCACATCTTAACAGTTAATATCTGTGCTTATTTTATGGTGTTTCAAGTGAACCTGACGTAATTGTTTAAAGCTTATGTAAGTTTGGCATATACAGTGCTGTGCAAAAGTCTTGAGCCACTTTTTATTTTACTCAGAAAATTGGAAACCGGTGCAACA
Source organism: Haplochromis burtoni (assembly GCF_018398535.1). Classification (NCBI taxonomy): domain Eukaryota; kingdom Metazoa; phylum Chordata; class Actinopteri; order Cichliformes; family Cichlidae; genus Haplochromis; species Haplochromis burtoni. The sequence continues at coordinate 549,945 of NW_024582456.1, forward strand.
TGGACAAACATACATTTAAATACAGAATACAAGGCAAAAACTTGTTTTGTTGGGGGTTTTTTTTCAGCAATTCTAATGTGTTTAAGATCATTGTCATGCTAAAAACAGAAGCCATTGCCAGTCAGATGACCTGGTATAAGCTAGTACTAGAGGCTGAGAGTACTAGCTACATTCATAATTCCATGAATTTTTTTGATAAGATCCCCAACACCATTGCTTAAAGTGAGCCGCCCCTACTGTTTAACAGGTGGCAGTGTTTAACACTCTTTCACATCTTTCCTGAACTCCATACTTATGATGATTTAGCAAAAGCTTACAATTTGACCTGTTGCCACTGATTTTTGAGTCCAGTTCATGTGTAATTTGGGATACCACAGCCTCCCCCTGTCACTCTTTCTTCAGAATGGCTTCTTGACAGCTACACATCAATCAACAGCATTTTTAATAAACAGTAGATGACTCAGCTAAAAGGCCTTTGCTGGATTTTTCTCAGGGACATGATCTTCTCATATTGTTCATCTGCAGTAGATATATTTTGTCCTGCCACTTCTTCTTTTGTCATCCACTTGTCCAGATTCCTCAAACTTTTTAAGGACACACTGCACACCATTCTGAGACATGCCAAGTTTTCAACTAATGTATCTTTGGGAATCACCTTGTTGGTGCAAAAACACTATTTTACGCCTGTCAAACTGTGTTATCTTTGGCATTTTTCATAGATCCACTTAACGAAATGGGAGCAAATTATGTGTTTTGTGACAGGCTGCTACTAACAAAGTGCCTAAAGAGACAATTTAAACATTTCTTCTTTGTTAAGTTGTATATTATCTGTAGACACAACACCGGCTCGTCTTGAGTTGAATTTTTTAAAGTGTTTTATGGCTGAACAAACAAAACAAAAACATTTCTCTGAAAATTGCACAGTACTATAATTGATCCATAGAACTAAGTTGAGATTGATGCTCACAGCAAGCAACAGCTAACATAACTCAAGAGAATACACTGAATGACAGAGTCTGAATCCCCTTCATGCACAAGGTCTTATTTCATATAAATCTTGCCTACTCCATGAACAGTTCTACTGAAGGAAAAATGGATATGACACAGATAATGACCATGCAGATGTGATTAAAAACTTTGATTATTGAAACGACAAAACAAAGAAGTACCTCACTGCATGATGTAAAAGGGGTCATGGGCAATAAACACAGAAATAAACTGAGGCGTATAAAGAGAGATTCCCCTGCCTTGTCAATTAGGCATGGCAATCTATTTCTATTGTTTAAGCAACAAACGTGCCATCCTGAATGGGGGAGGGGTTGGGGGGTAACAAACAGCATTACCGGCCATTACAGATGCAGTGTCATTGATTATTTATACCCTTATAAAATGCCTGGCTCCCTAGTGGACCAGACTTGCTTGGCTAGCTTTGATAAAATGTTCCCTCTAAATCACCACACCAGGGCAAACAACACATTCAAATACATAAGAGAGTTGAGCGACAAAGTCCTGCGTGTGTAATAGATATGAAGATCACTGTATAGAGAACAGGAAATATTGTGAGAGCTAAAGCCTACTACATCTTATTAAACTAATAACTCTTTGTGGGTTTTGTTCTCCAGCTCTTGTCTGTTATATGTGTGATTTGTTTAATTTTAGGTCGCATAACCTCTCTCTTGTTGGAAAAAAAAAAAACACACAAAGGACAGTAGATCACATTCCTTCTGGAGATTGGGTGACACTGGATGTTTTGCATTAGTTAGCAGTGGAACAGATGGCTGCTGCTAGCTGAGCTCACGAGGAAGTCAGCACTTTTTTGAACTTTCATGTTGTAGGTGTCTGCATTGGAGCAGGACCTTCTTCAACCAGTCACCTCGCCATGGGAATAGTCCCTCTAAGATATTAATGGTCGCCCTTGCAGAGACGACCACCTCAGCACAAAGCCCACCGGGATGCAGCATCGCAAATGGCACACCTTGCAAAGCCACGCTCCTTAATGACACCAGTCTGACATTGTGGAGCCTTCAGAAACTAACTGGATAACATATATCAACCTCTTACTCGACTAAATCACCTGTGTAGCAATTTGACACAATGTCCTCTAAGTAGTTGCTGTTAGTGGCCGTATTCAGACACTCATGAATATCCTTTATTCGTAAAGGTTAAAGGTCAAAATGCCAGATGTCCTACAGCACGGCGCATAGGAAAACATGCAAGAAATACACAACAGTCTCATAGTGACAAACATGTGCCAAATGAATTGCAAACAGGTAAAGTAAGTCCATATTGGACACACTTCCCAGAGCATGGAAAGTATGAAAGAGAGGACAACATCTTGTATCATCTATCTTCCTTAAATGCTGAAGCCGTGACAAAGTGGATAGAGAAATTATGATAAATGATAAGACACATTTAGTCAATATCTGTAATTCTCTTTCTTCACTCTGCTTTGTTTTTATCCTCACATAGTGTCGTTAGAAAGACACCTCTTCATTCAAATTGCACTTTGAAGGCCAGATTGTGATCAAATTGAAATGGACACACGTGTTAATATCAATATCGCCATCTAGGAGATAGATTGTTGAGGGCTCTTTTTGTGAATTTATATCTTATTTACACTGCGAGGGAGATGCAAACTGTAATGTAGGGGTCTGTCGTCAAGAGCAAAGCAGAAAATCTCTGCTGTTCAATTCAAGTACAGGAAACTATGCCGCACCCATTAGCCATTTCTAACACAATCACTGGAGCTCTAATCAACCATGGAAAATCTTGGTCAAATAAAATCATACCTACTCTTTAACCAGTCATTAACTAAATCTACCATATAATATGTACACTGTACATGAGTGCAGCATATTCATGCAAACCTAAATGGACATAGACATTTAGACATATGACAAAAGGTTTGATGCATATTGCATGATTTTATGTGGTTATGTGATAAGGAAATGGTAACGACACAGCTGACCTGCATCAACCTGTTTATATTTGTATGATGTCTAAAAGTAGAACTACTTTATATCACATATAACACAAGGACTGATATAATGGCCTGTGAACCTCTGAGCATCCAACCTGGTCTCAGTGTAGCTGCTACTAGTTATGCAGTATGTATGGATTCTCCTCTTGCGTTGAGAGATGAGCATCAGCAGTTTCTGTGGTGTGTGGTGGCTGTGTCGTGTTTGCACTGGGTCAGTGCCTTGTCATGTGTGATGCTAGGCTCCACTTTGGCTTGCATGATGCAGATTGCACATAACTTACATATACGGTCATAACTTGACACAGGTTGTAAGGCACTGGCCTTTTGACTTGCACATTTCTGCTACACATCCTCAACCCTCCTCTTTTCAAATATCTAGTTTCTTTTGCGACAACAAAGGTTTTTGTCACCAACTAGGTCAGTTTTGAGTCGGTGTGTGTCAGGCGGCGGTTTCTATCTTGCATTATTTTATCAGGGGTGGGCATCCAGAACACTTTGTAACACAGCTGAGTTGGCCTAAGATCAACGTCTTTGGTATCTGGGTGTCATCCGTTCTAACCACATGTCCATCTCAGCAAAAGTGGGCTTTCATAGTCATCCCCTCAGCGCCAGTGATCCCACATCTTGCAAGCACATCAATGTTTGGAATCTTATCCTGCCATTTGATCTTACACAATCATCTCAGGGAGCATAGATGAAAGGCTTCTGGCTGTTTTATGTGTCTTTGATAAAGGCTCCAAGTCTCACAGACATAAAGGAGAGATGGCAGAACTATTGCTTCATATATATTGCAATATGCCAATTCTGATGTATTGACAATCAAAGCCTCAAGTGTTGAATCCAAAAACGGTTGTAGCCCCCAGTGCATATAGTAAAAAAATCAGTCATTGTGCAGTTATTTACAGAGGCTTACATATTCTTAAACAGTCATGTTGCTAAGATCAACATTTTTATATGGTTATAAACAAAAAGGTTAGATGTGCTGATAAGTCCCTAGAAGAGTTTTCAGCTCTCTCATGGAGGGGACTGGTAGCCAGAGAAGTTTATGAAGGATGGGAGTATTATCGTGATGGTGCCACACTGTCATTATCCTAATGACAGTGTGGCACTGCTCTGAATATACCGGAATTTCTAAACTCTTGGCAGGAGGCGCAAAACCAAGTATTGCAGCAGTAAAGCCATGGGCATTTACCTCAGAAAAAACGTCAACCGTTATATTTGCATTTTTTAAACAGTATTTGGATCAGAAGACTAAATACAGTATGTGGTTTTAAAGTTTGTACTGGAGATGCAGATACAGCGGAAGCTTTAACATGTCATACTAGAAAAAAACACAGATCTATCAATAACAACACTAGTAATGTTTTAATGAAATGTTACATTGCACTTATTAGCTTGCCAGTAAAAACGGTTTTCAGTACCTGTAATTTCACAGCTTAGTGACCACTCTGCTGGTTGTCCTGTGTAGCCTATGGCCAAGAGAGCTTAATGCTGGCAATAAACTGAGTGAGATATGCATCAGTGTGAACAGCTAAGAGCATGACAGGAAGATGAGTGAAAAGTACAACACAACGTGACATTCCCTCTGAGGTGAAAGACGTGACAGTAGCTCATAATGTATGATGTCTTGTTAAGCTACACACAAGCTACACACACATACACCTAACGCAACTAGTCAAAAATTCATAAATAATTTCAATTTCTACACAAGATACCTGAGGAACATCTAATTATGTAACTGAGAAATGAATGAAGGGTGTCGTAATGGGGTGGACTGCGATGCACTGAAACACCTTGTTGCAAACTGGATGGTTTCCTGCATTATATCCGTCAAACTGCTGCAGGGATGCACAAAAGCACCAGGTACCAGACTGTCTAAGGTGCCTAGCCTCGCTGCGTGCTTTCACAAAGTGAGAGAATCAGAAGGAAAAGGACAACGGCGGGGCTGAGAGCAAAGGACGATGGGATCGTACTGCCCAAAAAATATTTGCAGACTGGATACTGAACACCGTTGTTGAGGTTACTATTTATCTCATGCCAGCCAAGTTGGCACGCACATCTGGCGCTGGGTACTTAGTGCAATTATTTATGATTTCCTCCAAGATTTAAAAGCTCTTCGCCCGGCCTTGTAATGCAGTAACTGATTGCACTGCTAATGTAATTAAGGGGAGATTATGATGTCCACGTGGCACACCAGATGGTGGCATTCACAGCGATGGGGGAAGGCACAACTGGCACACCACTGCACAAGGGCAGTGAGGCGCAGTCAGTCGGAGCAGTCCAGACTCCCCACCAGACGGAGGAAAGTGTATGTGTGTGCGCGCGCGTGTGTGTGTGTTTGTGTGTACGTATGTGTGCATGCATTAGTGGTCTGCATGCACAGATGCATGTGCGTGTATGGGTGCATTTAATGATAAGTTGAGCAATAAAGTGTAAGCTGATAGAGATAAGCAAATGTAATATACTACAGAAGCAATTACTTACAGTAGGACGGTCACATAAGATCCATGCACAAGTATAAATACACAAATGAAACTTAGAGGCCATATATAAAAACCACTGGTTGATTTTCTGAAGTTGTGGACAACGCCATCTCCAAAAAAGTTGGAAACTGTTTAAGATGTAAATTACAGAATCTAACGATGTGTGAATTATTTAAACTCTGAAGCACGTGTTATTGAAAAAAAAAAAAGTGTTTCCGTCTTGAAATATGTATACTGCATGCTCATTTAAAACCTGATCCCAGTAGCACAATTTGAAAAAGGAAACGTGGTATGTTAAGCTATTCTACCTTTCTATGATTATAGTTTGCCAAATGTTGCAGATTGGCCTGTTTGACTCTTTTATAGATGTATTTGGTTGTAACACCTGCAGAATGTAGGTGTTACAAGAAGACCTTATCTAAATCATAAAATATGTATATATTGTTCAGCATTAATGATGCCTACACATTTGTGTGCACTAATGCACAGCTATGCTGTCATAAATGCTGGCTTTTAACGGTATAACAATCGTTTCCTGAAATAATTTCTAGTTTTATTCAGCCAGACAAGACAGCGCGCTACTGTATTTTGCTTAATTCCAACTTAAATGAGCTCCTGATGCAGATTTAACTTGCATTTATAGTTTAAGCGACAAACTCTGCAGGCTCTGATCTCTCAAGCTGGTGCATTGATTTCCACAACAGAACTGTATCAGGTGGAGCTGGAGGTGGCAGAGTTGAAGATGTTGAAATTTTCATTGGACGTAACCAGGAAGGACGGGGTTAGAAATAATTACAGTGAGAGAGTTCAGCTTGGGTGGTTTGGAGACAAAGTTAGAGGGGCAAAGCTGGGATGGTTTGGACATTTAAGACAAGCAGTGCAACTCTTAGACAAAGGACATTAGAGATGGAGCTTCCAGGCAGGAGGAAAAGAGAAGGTCTATGGCTTTAGTGAGAGAAGACATGCAGAAGGTGTGTCTGACATGAGGAGGATACAAGGAGATAGGGTGAGATGAAGACAGCAGATCCCTAAAGAGGAAGATGAAGGAGACTGAATAAGAGCCTGAGGATCACTGCAATTTAACATTTGTTTTTAGCTTTGCCCCTGAAGTACAAGGATATCTCTGGATTCTCTGATTCTTATAATGATATTAGATCTTAATATCATTAACATTACAATAATGTTAGCTGTAATCTTTTTCAATTTTCCTTGGACTAATGCTATTCCTAAATTGTTGGAATACTCGAAACAGTTGTTAAAAGAGTGGCGAACCCCTCCCTGTCTTTACTTGTGGAAGACTCAGCCTCTCTGTTTATACCCAGTCACGTTACAGACCTGCAGTTAATTAACCTAATTTGCAGTGAAATGTTCACCAGATGTTTGTTTTAGGATTAGATCACTTTTATGTGCTGTTAAAAAACAAAACATGTGGCAGATATTGATTTCAAACTCAAACAGTTTTGATATTAAACTTATTAAATATGCTTTCTTTGTATTTTACGAGTTAAGATTTGAAAGGATTTCCAAATGAATGCGTTCTGTTTTTACTGAGATACAGCAAACTTTGTCAGAAATAGCGGCGCGTTATCTAGAAGCACTTTAAGAAGTCTCCTCTTTTTATGGATGATTTGTTTTAAACTGCAAACATGAAGAATTAGTGAGTGAATCTGACAGTTCATACATTTTCAACTTGTGCAATTCAGTGCTTTGGCCAAGAAAACAGATGGCATAAATGGAAAATTAAATCACATTTGGAGAAGCCATCATGTTTCAGGAGGTTTTTTTCCAGCCAGGGCAGCAATGAGACTCGACCAAACTGACCTTTAATTAGAGAGAAGCATGATATCATGGAGCCATGCGAGGCTGTATTCTATGGGGACGCTCAGGGTAGGCTTCCTAAAGCTTGTTATTATAAGCTATTCAGGAGACACGTTTTTTTTTTTTTTAAATGTGTAGAAAAGCAAGGAGGAGGGGGTTGAGGGTTATATATAAAATGAGACCTGCAGATTTCTACATAGCCCATAATGGGCTCATGCGGGTGACGGGGACGTTGGGGCGCAGTAGATTTCCCAAGTTGAGATAGGATATTATTACTCTCGGGGTGGCAACACAGAAATCTCCATCTCTGTTCCCTAGTCTAGTGTCAGCAAATTACTGAACACAGTGAATGACCTTTACACGTGGAAAAGAAAACCTTTGCTGATTTTTTTTTTCCTTTAATCATTCAGGTGCAAAGTTATTCACCAAGGTATAATTTTAGTCCAGGGGCTCTTCTTTCATCCACTGATTACCACTCACGACTACAAGATTGTTACTAGAATGTGTGTGTGTGTGTGTGTGTGTGCGTGATATTTTGCTCATGATAAGATGATCCAGTATTTATGGGGTCAACTTTAAAGCGAGATGTGTCATAAAGTATACATGAAACAAAGCGTGAACAGAGAAATCACAGTTTTAATGAACCTTTTCAAAATGCCAGCTGTAATGCTATGCGTCCTACACTGGCTGCTCCCCCACAGAAATCTGCCACAGCCATCATTCATCTTACCCCACAACCCTCAGCATGCAATGTGCCACACATTAAAACACTGTAAAAGCTGATGGTTTTCACAGTTAGCATGTGTTGCTGCTATCTCCAGACTCTCAATGAGTGTTTCATCACCTATTCCATAATTAGAGCATTACTTTAGCAGGTGCACCTCTTCGCAGCTGGAGCATGTGTTGTTGTTTTGGGGTTTTTTCCCCCTCTGTCTACTCTTTTCTCCCTACCAACACCTGAGATTTTATTTTATCAACTTCAGCACCACTGCAAATCTCTGCCCAAAACGAGCGCGTTTCAGTAGGTTGTCAACACCTTGATATGATAGCATGTGCTGGTGCGTGTGAGGTTGGTGGTGGTGATGATACGGGGTGTTACAGGGGCTTACTAAGTAGGAAAATCTTCTTCCACTGTGTAAACTTCCTCACCGGAATTAATTGCAGCTCCAACTGACATACAGTTAGCCACAGCTATCAGTGCTGTGTTGTATGACGTGAAGAACACTGTTTGCAACATGCCAGGATCTTTACACTTGTTTTATTCTGTCAGCCACAGGCTATGCAAGACAAACTATTCTCCCCATTACAAACTCAAATAATGACTTAAAGGAGTAAAATCTGATAATCAGATATATTTGGAGGATCATGAAAGATGTTATGCGAATTATTCGAATTGTCATCGCACTGCATCGACAGTAAGATTTGAAACAAAATGTAAAAGGCAAACATTTTATTTTCTCTAGGTCTTTTATGTTCATTAAATAGTGAGACAATCAACATCAGAAAAGATTTTTTTTTAAAAAGGGTTATAAAGGCAAGCGGTAATATTTTTGTCTGCATCCTTGGTAAAATCAACCATATGAATGGAAGTGTTAAAATGTTTTTTTGTTACATGGGGTGTCACTTTCCTCTGAAAGTCACCCCCTCTTCATAAATTTCAGAAGGAAAACCGATCGCCAATAAATACATCTCACTGCGTGTGACATTCGGCCAGCATATGGCACCATGTCATAGAGCAGAGCAACAAGTCTTTGATTTGAATACAGTACATTAGGATAATAGTCGCAGAATGAAATAATTTATTTGATTGGTATGGTGGGGGCAGAAATAATAAACTCGATGATGGGAAAGCATCTGCCGCCTGCTGGTGTTTTGGACAGTCTACAAAGAGGCTTTCAAGTTTTGCACTCAGAGAGACATGAACATCCTAATGTTACAGCTAAGTCAATACACTGGGCTTGGTCTTACTTTCATCTGATTACAGAAACGACATGTGACTATTAGAGAGACAACCAACTGCCAGGAGGCGTGACCTGTAGATATAGCCATGTAATGATAGCCATTTAGTGAAGCACAACCTAATTTAGTTACAACAGCTAAATTGGATCACGTAGGTTATTGCTAAAAAATACACCCTGGCATTGCAGGCCTTGAAATTCTTTGCATGCTTTGTTCTTAATTTAAGTTTTTTTTTGTTTTGTTTTGTTTGTTTTAAGCAACTGATATCTAAGCCATTTGCTGAATAAAATGTCCCATTTTGGTTTTTTTATCGTTTAATTTATTTATTTATTAATAAAACAATGAATCACAGGAAAAAAAAATATTCTTGGAAGACCAAATATTGGACTGTAGTTAATAATTTCTTCCCTTGAACACCAGGAAGTATTTCCTTGCTACATGTTGGCATGTAAAGGCCAACGTTCACAAAGTGGTAGTGATAACGGGGGGAGACGTTTTAGCAGGTAAAAACACAAAGGACTCTGGGTTTAGCTTCTGTGTCAGCTCACCGTTGAGTTTGTGGTGGGTTTCAAGTCTCCAGGTAATTTGTAAGACTGCTATATGACGGGCGTTAGCGTTTTATAACACAAGATGCATGTTGGACGTTAACTAGAGCTGTGTTTGCGTCACATCCCTCTCGGTAAAGCAGTTGTAACTGGGCACTTGTAAATAAGCACTTTCCAGATGGATACAGGATAAAGCTAAAACTATTTAAACCCCAGAAAAACCAGTAAGTATGCTAGCTAAACAGAAAGTTGGTTTTTTTTAGCCAAAGAACTGCTCTTAGCTTGTAAATATGACTGTCAGATACAGCATAAACAGCATTAGCGTCTTAATTTTATGAGCATAGATATGGTTCTTAACATAAGAATTATTGAAGTTTGTCACCTGTGACCTGACAGGTTAGCAATATGCAAAATGTTCCCAGGTAGGTACATGTTTAAATAATTTGTAAGATTATTATAATAATATTATAATATTATAATTCTCCATATAACTTACAACCGCAAACTGGCTCTTCAGTACTATTTAAGACTGTATACTATCTTGGATTTCATGGTGATTTTTGTCTTTGGAAATGCAATATGCTTGCAATGGTTTCTCTTTTTTTAGTTAATCTGCCTGGATAAGTTCTCCAGGCCTTGTTTTTGTGCTGGAAAAACAAAGCTCATTTTAAACAAATGAATGTTGCAAAGAGATTCTTCAATCTATTAGCTAATTTGCTATCCTGTTTCATTTGAATAAGTACAGCTATCTAGCATTTGTTAAAGAGACAGCTGTTTTCTGGAGTAAAACCCCTAATTTGATCAGCTTAATTGCAATAGATTTTCTAAATATCAAGATTGAATGCAGCAACTTTGTCAGTTAGTACAAGAATGTTTTAAACCTAATCTAATAAAATTGCGCAAGGGAACCTTTTGTAAAGCCACTTACCCTGTAAGAGGCTTGCATACCCATTAGAAAAAAATTCCCTTAGACAGGAATAGATAGCAATTGATTGGGACTTCCTTGAAAATATGTGATCACTCCCCCTAATTTGTGATTTGGTGAAGTCATTGGGTAGTCTCCAAATGCTGTTTTGTCACTGGTCTCACTTGTCATTTGATCCTGGATTAGGCGGACACTTTTTCTTCTAGATCCTAATAAGCCTCATCAAGAAGTCAATATTGTGGCCATTTTAGCCAAGAAAGTCTGTGTGCATCCTCTGTGTAATGACTGCCAGAGGTGAAACACACACGCGCGCGTGCACACACACACACACACACACACACACACACACACACACACACACATATATATGTGTGTGTGTATGTGTGTGTTTCACCTCTGCAGAAAGAACCGTTGATACCAATTGTACCAATTGTAATGGTAGTCTTCTGCTTTTCTAACAGAGCTTCGACATGTCTGAAGTCAGCAGCAAGTTTCCCATAGACCCCATCACTGCAGTTGGAGTAGTGTCTTCACCCAGCAAGGCCCCTGATGGCTACTATGTTGTGAGTACAAACATCCCGAGTATAGGTTTTATATATAAAAGACTGACGTACACCATGAAATCACCAATTGCATTCTGAAGGTTCAGTGTTAGCATTTTGCCTGCCACCATGATGTAAACCATACATGGATGAAAGGGTGGATTGTTATCACCTTATGCTGGCAAGCCTGGTTCCATAGTTTTCAGATGTCCAGATATTCACTAATTAGTTCCAAGTAAAGAAGTCATTCACCAAAAATGGACTATTTTTATGGTTGTTCATATAATTAACATACACAAAACCAGTTAATTAAAATTATCCAAAAGGCGCCAACGATGAAAATACAGTAGATAGATCCAGTTCTGAGTCAAATTAGCAGAGGTGACACCTAGCCACTTTTGTCAGTGGTAACCCCATATAGTTATTATGATGGGTATAATTACTTACAGTAACTGTAACTATTTTTTGTACCACACCCGTTAAGGTTCTGATGATTTTTACCCCATGAAAGGCTGATGGGGTATCGTCATTATCATGCTGGGTAGGTGGGTGGGTGGCCAGGTGAAGTGGACACCTAAATTTGTGAACATAATAACTCGAGAGCAAGGTGACTCATATTTCATATTTCATTACATCGACTCCAAGGTCAAAATATCCCATTTGTAATTTTTTTGAACTATAGGCACCTGCATGTGTGTTTGCTAAAACAGGCTGAGAGCAAGTCTGCACTTTATTTCATTTCTTTTAAAAATCACAGGTTCAGTAAAAAAGCACTTTTTTGTCCTGATGATGCATTTAACATTTTAAAGTGTTTTTGTGATAGGACCAGAATCCAAATTGTTAATCAGTGATTGTTGTCATAATTGGAGATCTAATAAGATTTATTTTGCTTTCTGTACTGAGTTGCACATGTAACAGTTGAAAATGATTGTGTAGCATAATGCACACCCAGGCTGTTGGCACCCTTTCAAGGTGTTTTTGTAAGATCTGCTAGATGACTTATTCATAAAGTTTACTTTGATGATTAGACGGATTGCCATCGTTGGTTGCCACCAGTGTTGTAGACACACCAGAGGCAAAGGTTTAATGATGTTAGGTTTATCCCCATATAATTTAACTTGGTCCTCATGTTTTCTTTATGTTCAAGTCTCACAGCATCTTCACCATTAACAGAAATGTGAAGTAGTGCAGGGTAGGCTGCTTAATTAGATTTTTTTTTGTAACTTAGTTTAAAGGGTAAAAAAAGAGAAGACAGTGCGCAAGTTTATCAAAGCACGAAACAAGCTCAAGGGCAGATCTCTCTTCCTCTTCCCTTCTTCCTATTCAAGCTTCTTTTGTTTTCATTAGGCCCCCAAAGCCTCCCTCTTCCCCCTGTTTTTATCTCTTCCTGCTCCACCCAACACACTCAGCTTGTTCCTATCGAGCAGATGACGGTGGGTTGGCATCAGAAAGGAGCCATCGGCACGGAAACTGCGTACACGCAACACAGTAACAAACACAGGGAAATCAGATTTCATTCTCTACCAGTCCACTGCACCTTACGCTGTGTGCGCAAACACTGTGTATGTTCCAGAGGGTGGTAGACGAGAAGTGCAAAATTAAAAACGAATTTTTAAAATAAATATAAATCTGATTTCACTCTGTTTTTGCAGGAAATACTGTTACTGCATGAAAACATGCTAGTAGAACTAATTGACCAAACTTAGTAGGTTACTACTTTAGTTTCAAATGGTAATGTTAGCATCTGAGCTACTTTGGGCTGCTCCCTTGTCACAAAGGGTCACCATAGTGTGTAATTCTGCATGTTGGATTTGGCAGGCTTTTATACCAGATGCCTTTCGCTTACCAAGCAAATGTGTGAATCGCTACACTTGGAGCCATAGCTTAATGCTATTGATCTGTTGCAAGGGTATCATAATAAATAAATCTTAATCACAATGTGTATGCTCCAATCAGCCTCAGCTGCACTTTGCGTTGAAATGGTCAGCTGCCAGAATGAACTAAGATGGTGTTTAGCAACATGGCAGTTGCTAAATATGAGAAATTTGATATTGTTAATCTTAAATGCACTGTTGTAAGCTTGTTAGCATGCTGTTATTAGGATGTAGTTTATGTAAAGTATTGTGCCTATGTACAGCCTTCCCAATGTGCCAGAGGTTGGCTGTCGACTCCTAGTTGTGTCAAGTTATCAGTGCTTAGCTGCAGGGATGTTGCTAGTAGATTATTTTAAACTACCTCATAGCTGCGCTTTGTGACCTGCGTTGGTCACTAAACTGGCTGTGGTTGGTTTTAAGCGTTAGTGTGTTGTTAGTGGATCACCCACAAACTTTGGCTGCCTAATAAATCTGATGACTTCCTCTATTTGAGATGGTAACTTCTGATAGAGTAAGATACTCGTTTGTAGAAAAGAAGGACTGCAGTACAACCTTTAAGAGGGTTTTATTGTCAAATTTTTAAGTCAATTTAAAAAAGTTATGATTCAAGATTAGAGCATAAAGAATAAAAAGTTAAGTGCAAGTCATCCTCCAAGATAAGATTCAAGGTCTTTCAGGCTCATAGGATCTATTTCAAATGCGTTTGTCCCATCTTCAAGAATATCTTTTCGAACATCACTATGTGGTCTTTCATCTGCAGACTTGAAATACAAACAAAAATATCTGCAGTTGGTATCAGTGTACTAATGCACCACTGAGGAGGGAAAGTCTCAGGATATTAGCTGTATTGATTTTTTTTCTCCTTTCATATAAGAAATCTTTTCAAATACCTCCTTAATACGGACTCTTCACCATGCTTTCCATATACTTTATAAAGCAGATCAAAGAGCTGATTAACTCTTTTGCTCTCTGATACCGTACGCTCACATCTCTGAACTTGAGCAGGTTGTTCCAACACGAGAGAGCGCAGGCCCAGATCAAACACTGTTCCACTGGGATCAGGAGCTTTGCTAAAGCACCAGCAGCCACCTAACATCAAACGCACTGAGTAGACTCTTGCTCACTCATGCTCTGTTCATGGGTTGCAAAGGAGCTATGGCAGCTAGCTTCTTCCGCTCTGCTTTCAGCTAAACTAATTGCTCGCATGCTTTAGCACCTACTTTAACACACACGCTGAATCTCAACAAGAAAGTCAAGTAGATTTCAAAGTGACTTTAGTTCTTTAAAGTACACATATTATGCTTTTTGGGTTTCACCTCTTTTTCTGTCATAAACTATTTTTGTGTTTGTCAAACGCCTGCAAAGTTCAAAGGTCATCCAGAAAGTTATTCTCTGTCCAAAATGTCTTGTTAGGAAAACAGGGTTTCTTGCATGGCTTGTCTACATCCATACACATTTGCATAATGGCCACCTAGTGGCTAGTTGAACACAGCCTCAGGCAAACACTATGCAGCTGCCCCACATCATTATTATGTACTTTTTAATGCTTCTCCTCCCTCTGTAAATTATTTCAACCATGAACAAAACATTTAGGCATTGTAAGAAAGAGTGAATACGTCTTATCCATCCTCTTATCCTTATCAAGGTGATGGGGGGCTGGAGCCTATCCCAGCTGTCACAAGGCGAGTCTATTGCAGGGCTAACACTTAGAGACAGACAACCATTCACACTCACATTCACACCTATGGGCAATTTTAGAATAATCAATTAACCTAACCCCACTAACTGCATGTCTTTGGATTGTGGGAGGAAGCTGGAGTACCCAGAGAGTACTCCACACTCCACACTGAAAGGCCCCAGCCAGATAGTGGAGTCACACTCAGGACCTTGTTGCTGTGAGGCGCCAGTGTTAACTGTTTTCCTATTATTCCTTGAATAATAGGAAAATCCTTTGCATTAGCAAATTATTGGGTGTATGACATAGATAGTAATGATGGACATTGCTTCCAACTAGGGCTGCCACGATTAGTCGACTAATCACGATTACGTCGACTATTAAAATCGTCGACGACTAATTTAATAGTCGACGCGTCGTTTGAAGCTTTGTAAGATCCCAAAAGATGCAGGAATAAGTAGGATTTAAGAGTGTAATAATGGACTGAAACAGAAGATGGCAGCACTGCATGTACAAGGATGCCAGCTGCCATTAAACCCCGAAGAAGAAGAAGAAGAAGCAGTGTCCGGTATCGTAGCTGTGTCCAAATTCAGGAACCGCGCGGCCCTGCTCAGCTGCCAGCAATGGCGGCAGCTAGTTAGTTTTAATATTACTCTTATTATTCTTTCTGGGTCACAAAATAAACATTTAACATATTTTCAGGCAAGAATGTAGCTGTGTAAACTTCAAATATCTGCTTGGTTTATCAAGACAACCACATATTTTCAAAAGCGCTCCGACGTTTTCGGACACGTCTGTTACCCACCAGTTTGATAGTTAGCCGGGGTTCAAGGCTCATTAGAGCCGGTGAGAACACCGGACTCCCGGCAAATCGTTTTCAAACCCAACGCCGACTTTTGCTACTCAGGTTAAACATGATATATAAGTCACTTAGATAACTTAAAAATGTTATTGTTTGGCTTTTTTTTTAGTATTTTATTTGTTTCTGAGTAAATCGGTTTGGCTGAGATTAAAGTTATAGTTTTTACACAGCGGAATAAACATCAAGCAGACAACTGATTATCAGAAGTGTGAGATACTCGAGAATATACTCCGGTGTCCTGTTATATTTTAGATAGCAAGGAGCAACGGCTGAGTTTATTAAACTCCACCGAAACAATCTGCAAATTTCATTAAAATTTAATAAACTATCATCTTGTCTTTCTTTTTAGTTAGCACATACCTTAAACACTTAAAGCTGTAAGCTAATGATAGTTATATAAAAGCAGATGCTGCTGGTGCAATAAGCTGTACGTTTTATGTCCAATGGATGCATGATCTGAAAATAATCTGTGACTTGTCGACTATCAAAATAATCGTTTGTGGCAGTCCTACTTCCAACTGAAATATTGGACTGTGTATTGGAATATGTCTATACAAAATATGTCTGTTTTTTAAATCTTGGTCATACTGTTTCAGAGAGGATTATCTGGGGTTCACCCATTGAACCATCATTGGCTAACAACTTGTTACTGACAAGCCATTAGCCAATGGGTGGCTTCATAGTCGGACCCGCCCCCTTCACAACTTCCAGTTTGTTGCATTGCACCTGAAAGTTGTATCTCAAAGCTTCAAAATGGGACTTAAGAAACAAATGGATCATGTCACTGTAGTTTTACTTTGCTTTATGCTTTAGTGTCCCCAAAGAGGAAATTTGTTGTTGTGTTCAAGCTCAAGCTGCCAGCAGGACAGCCACTATAACTACCATGTAGATACAACTAAATCTATCTGTCTGTGGCGTATGCTCACAGGGGCAATGTCAGAACTGGAATACTGAAGGACAATAAGGATAAGTGTTAAATTGTAAATGCAAACCAATAAACAAGGACTGGGTGTGGGTCATTATGTTTTCATGTCACTCAGCTGGATTTTCATTAGCCTACCCTGATATATATTATTATATTATACACACACACACACACACACACACACACAAGGGGATTTAAGGGGCAAAAACTCTACCAAGGCAAATGCTGTTTTCAGCCGTTTTGAAGAAAGTGATTTTTCTTTAAAATGGCCCAAATGTAAAGGGCACCCATGTGTACCCATGTGCTCCACTTCTCAGGTTTTCTTGGTAGTTTTTTCCATGGTCCTAATGACAGGCAGACAAACAGAACAGCAAACATAGCTTATAAAGGCTTTATCAGAGGAATAAATTGTAATGATGGAAGTCATTTCGGTGTTGTATGAGAGTACTGTGCATACTCACACACATATTTTAAGTACTTGATCTACTCCTCATTTAGTCTGTCCAGCTGTCACGGGTCTGTTAATAAGGTGGGCCTCAAAGCAACAGGAACTTAATGGTTATTTTTAATCATTAAAATGTGTGCGCTTTTACGCTATTTTACAGACCCCCCAAATAGAGTTAAAAACCTGTAAATAGCCACAGTGTGTGTGTTTTTTTAATATATTGTCAGAAGCTGATTTATTTTAAAATAAGATCTGAAATACTTCTCAGCTTCTGTGTTTTTCTTTGTTTCCCTGTGCCTCGTATATTTTCTCTTCACCTGGTTTTACTCTCCAGAGAGTTTTGATTTTATGCCTTTATATCTGTATTCACAGCTGTGTCTCTCAGTGCTTCATGGCATCTTGCTGCTTATGTCTGTCTCCAGAGATGCTTCATAGGAATATTCAATACCCCCTAAAGACTTGTTTCATCGGTGGGCTTTCAGATCACTGCGAGCATAAGCTTTTAAGAAGCAGTAGTTGAATCTGACATTGCATTTTAAATCAAATGACACGACCATATTTCAATATCAGAGGTGTGATATCTCTTATCAGACAGGTGACATTCTTCTCATTGAAGTCTGTGTAATGACGGAGCCATACAGTGGCACTCGTGTATGTATTAGACAAGATCCACTACAAGTTTACACATGCTTTTGCTGCCGTGGCTCAGCGGTTGGCGTTTCAAATTCAAGCTGCGTCGCGTTCTTGCTGCCGGCGGCTGTGGCAGGATGATGCCTGAGGTGCCTCCTCAGAGGACCGTGCCCTCGTTACTCCTCAACTTGACTTTGGGTTTCACAAAGCGAGCCCTTTGTTTACGCTGACAGGATGCGCTGGCTACTGACCTGGAAAAAGGTGGCCAAGACGGGTTGTCTTGTAAGGAAGTAAGGGAGGCTGGTGATGTATTGGCTCCTTCTGGGACCTTTCATGGAACTGCTGTGGAGAGGCCCTGCAATCCCTCTCTCTGCTCATCTTCTCCTCTTTCTCTCTTCTCATCCTACTATCTGTCTCTGTTCCCCACTCTAGCCTCTGCTCTCATCCCATCTAGTCAGTGGTGGTTTTGCATGAATCTCCCCATACCATGTCCCCCCCCCCCCCCTCAACCAGTCACCGGGGTCATTCATCATTATTGTCAAGGGGGTAATGTGTGTGGGTGGGTGCAGAGATCTATGACTTCTTCATTTGAATGAACCTCATTAGATTGACTCTTCTTTGTAAAGGATCCCTTTAGAAAATAACTCTGGCAGTTATTTAGGTTATTCTCACATGATAGCCAATGGAACATGACGCTTCAGCCAAGCATGTTTGCTCGAACGATGGAAGAGTCTCTGCGATGCAGTCTGCAGGTTATATTTTGCTTTATCACTCTGCCCTGCATACCTAAATTTACATAGCAATGCAGTATAGGACCTTGAGGTTGACTTGTGGTACCCACATGCTGTCAATTTGATGCAATCTCTCTTTTTTTTACTGACTCTACTGCTTGTTTACAACTATGAATGAGCCTGTTGTACAAGGGCAAGCGGCTCGGGTCTTTGAAATCAGACTTTAAATTCTTTGTAATTTATTCTTAGAAAAAGCTGTCTCCTTAAATAAAGTAAAACTACTCGTGCTGTGTGCGCAGTGTCTCAGTCTCAGTTTACCCACGTCTTCACTCTGGATACATTACAGAAGGTTTATTTTTTTTAAAAGATACATTCCACATTTACCATAAATATATTCCCTGCTTTCCCACGTTGAAATTTGCCTCCCTTATTAGAGCAGATCCTTGTCAGGGCATCTTTAATCAGCCCAGTCCCAAGAGATGATATTTTTAGCCACCTTTTTGGAGGCTAAGACTTCTTTACCCACGCAGAGCACTAATGAGATGGAGCAGTAGTGTAGGCAAGCGTTAATTAAGGCTAGTATGCAAAGGAAGAGGCAAAAGCAGCACGCTCATGGCATACATACATTAACTTTATCCCACCTCCTGCATGTTTTCTCTCTCCTTGTTTTTTTTCCCCTATTTTTTCCACGTAGGTTGCACAAACAACAGATGGCTCTGACGCCGACCTGAGGAAGGACAGCTTATTCAAATCCAAGGTCACTCGCTACCTCTGTTTCACCAGGAAAACTGTAAGCGTGAATGTAAACTTCTCCCTTTTCCTATGCGCTCTGCACTACCTCCTCATCTGCTGCACCTTCTTTTTTGATTGTTGTATGCCAATGGTCATTAGCTCACTTTTTGCTGCCAGAATATCTTAATAGGCCTTGTGTTTGTCCCGCTTTAAAAAAGCCAGGACTGGTAGTGCAGTTTTAAAGTTTTCGATAAAATGGATATGCATGCATATTCTGGATGGATAATACCTGGAAGAGGTATTTTTCATGTTGGTGGCCCTCGAAGATATTATTTATGTTTATTCATGAAATAGCAATGAGCTGCATTTTAACTATTCCAATTTATCTGATCAGCAGCAGCCATGGTTACCAAAGCTTATGTACATATAATATTTGAATCAGAAAATGCCTCCTATTTATGCAAGAGAAAATGCTGTAGGATATATATTTACAGAGAGAGAGCTCCTGATTTGAGTAGCCACGACTCCTCTGTGGCTGAAATGATCTTTGCATTGTATTTCTCATAATGCTGTTGGGGCATTTTTTTGACTCCTCTCCTGCCTGCAGCCTACAGCTGATGTGTTTCTGCTTGGCTGTCAGCTGCTCTGTGGCCATAAATACACCTGCTTACATTGCCAGGATAATCAACCTGTCTAACCTCAGCGCATACAGCTTACTATTGGTCGTCTATTAATTAAGTTTCCGTGGGTTGCAGGTGGACGGTGCAGGCAGTAAACAAAACCTGCATTTTTGTTATTACTTTGCATCAGCTCAATTTTAGGACTTAATCGAGTCCGATTCTTTTTCGGCATCCCCCTTAAAGTCAGGCAACCTGGCAGCGGCTGCCTCGTGCCGGAGCTCAATCTGGCCCTCGGTTTAGTATATAGCATACAAATGGCCTTCCCCTAGTTCCTGTATATTATCTTAAAATGCGTGTCCACATTGTTTTGAAGACTTTGACGCAAATAAAACATGACAGAGCCATCAACAAAGGCTATTTTGTCTGCCAGTCATTGGAGCTCCCACTGTAATTGTCTATGACAAAAACAGATTCTGTAGAATTAGCCCCTGTATTATGTGGGGAGAAGTAAATAGTTTGTGATTTATCATACTCTAGGTTGAAGGTAGATAGCCCCCTTTGTCAGGTTGCGAAGGAAAAATTCTCCCCGGAAAAAGAAAGGGGGGGAAACACTAAAAAAAAAGGTTTCATGCATAGTAATAACATTCATCCATATTCCTCCTTACGTCAGTGTAAAAACTATGAATAAAAAATGTCTCTAATGGTAATGACTGTCGGGCAACAGTGGCAGTGGAATCCAGGCTTTTCGGACGCATCAAGTCACGCCTGGCTCGCCCCACTCTCTACTGCCGCTGTGTATTATTGCAATTTATTATGGCAAAAAATGAAAATGTAATGGGAGACAGGGAAGAGTCATGCTTGAAAATGTCAGCTACACAGTCCGTGATTATTTTTAACTAGTCCCATTCTGTTGATCAGACTGCCTGCTCTGTCTCCCATCACCCCATAGCTTCTCGCCAAAAGGTTGAGAATGATTACAAGTTCACACATGCATTCTCTCACTCCAGAAAAAGCTATTAGAGAGTAATTACGTGAGCTATTTTGTCAACCATTCTCTTTAGAGACTTCTTGAGCTTTTAGTAAATCATTGAGTCTATTATCTCTACATTTTCCTCCCTGAGTACCCAAAAAAATGACTAACCTTTTTCTCATTCTTGCTCTCTGTCCTTTCCAAAGTTGCATTTGCATATATTATTTTTAAAAGTTGCTGCCTCCGCGCTGTCGTTCGTGCAGGGGCCCGATGTTGTCGTGGACATGAAGCTGACTGATATTAAAGACGCCCTGCCAGAGTCGTTCACACCAATGCAAGAAACAATGGACACAAGTAGGTAAACAGTCAATACCGACCACAGGCTCGCTCCCTTCCTCTTGCTTGTTTTTTTCCCTCACCACTCTCCGACCAGCTTATGCCGAGGTCCTCAGGGGCAGCTTTGCTTGAGATAGTGAATGTTTTATGGGTGCAGGTTAGCTTAATTTATGGCAGGCTGTGGGAATAAAATAAACATTTTGCCCTGGAGGTACAAGAGAAGAGAATCATGAGTCATTGTTTATCTCAGCTGGAGCTGTGCTTTTCTTTATGAGGGCCTTATTTATGTATTTATTTGGGGAGAGGACGAGTGGATGGGGGTTATCTAATATTAATGAAATGCATTCCCCAATGCTTTAGTGCTTTTTGAGTGCTACGTATTTCCCCCTCACTATCCACGCCGTGGAAATGTAATAATATTTTGGTGTGGGGAGTGAGGACAGCTTGTTTATTATTTTTATTATCATTGCATTTACACTGCACTTTCTAGTGTTGCTGGGGAAATAAATGAGCAAGGCACAGATGCAATATAGGGAAAGCATGGCAATGTGTTTTTTTTTCTTTTTTCTTTTTGCCAGAATGAAGAAAAGAGATTATGTTTTGTTTGGCTATGTTGTAATTTAATGTTTTATTACTTTATGTGAATCCATGTTTAATGTATACATGTGACATTATGTATGAGTTTCTATCTAGAATATTGAGTTTAAATCCCCGTTGTGCTCTAAAGCTGATGGAGGATTCACTTAGTTCTGTCATTTTACCTACTAAAGCGATAAAAATGATAATAACACATGTGAATTTTGTGGCTTTCCAGTGTCCACTCATTTCCCCTTTGAGCACAGCAAGTCACCCACAAACTGATATTAGCTCATCTTTTATTCGGAGGATGGTAATGACTAAATAGCAAAGCATAAATGGGATTTGTGAATATATATTTTTTCCTAGAGGCTCAAACTGTCGACAGGTTTTTTTTCCCCTTTTCTTTAGCCCCAAACTGTGGAGAAAACAGAACTGAATAATCAACTAACAATTTCTCTCTGACATCCTCATATGTACTTGACTCATCAGAGGAAGCTGCCATGAGGAAGAGGAGGCTCTGTGTGAAAATGAGCCCTCGTGAGGATGCGAAGACAGCTGTATGTGACATCCAGATCACGGCAAAGTCCAAGACCCATCTTGTTAACTACACCTGTGTAGGGTGAGCTATTTGACAGCCGGAATGAATGAAATCGTGAAGTTTTGTAACTTTTCTTTTCGTCGCAATCATTTTGCCATTTGCAGGTAAAACTGCTAACCAAGCTGTTGTGTGGCTTTTTTTCGTACACAGCGAACTAAACAACATGGGAATATGGTATCGGTTGGGAGATGTTCACCAGCGTCAGCCGTCTAGAGTCACGTCCGGCAGGGTTGAAAGCGACGCCCGACCCAGCACAGCAAGGTAACGCCCCGCCACAATATTCAGCTGTGCGTCTCGGGTTTTAACTTTTCCTCCTTGCCTTACTTTTCATTTCCTGTGCTTGTGAGCTTTTGTTACGCTCCTGTGCCTCTTGTACGCCAACAAAGACACGAGCAATTGATCACTCCCGGGCAATCTGCTGTAAAGGTTGCTGCTGGACAACAAGGTAGCGAGGGTGAACTGGATAGACGGGGCTAACTAGACAGGAACCCCTGAACAAGAACAGAAGTTCAATGAGGGCTAAACTCCTGCTATTTGTGTAGTGTCCCAGGAGGCAGAGGGAGGTCGCTCCTCCGACTGCGGTGACAAGAGGGTTGTAGTTTGCAGACAAAAAAAAGAGGAGATGTAGCCCGGAGAGGGAGCGACAGCTGCAGAGGAAGGGAGAGCACCAAGATCTCCTCCACACTGGTATTCGTGTGTCCCCGCCTCTGCTCATGCTGCTCCGGCTTCCTCTGCCTCGGGCCTCCGAGTGAACGGAGCAAACCTTTGTACTGTGTCCAGAGCAAACAGCTCAATTATTTATCGCAGTGAAGAGCTGGGGATTTCCACAGCAAATTGTAAATAAACAATCGAGACTCCTTTGGTGTGGCGGTGCTGTGGAGGGTGAAGCTTGGCACAGCGATCTGACGTCTTTGCCAGCTTGAAGTGCTACGTTCTGCCATCCTGTGCCGGGCTGAGTAAAAGCTCCAGCAGGCCAGAGCGGTGGAAGCCACCAGCAGGAGTATTCAAAACAGAGCTTCTGTTCACCGTGGCTGTGCAGTGGGGTGAGAACCATTAAAACTGGAAGGCTGTGGATTCAAAACCCCAGGTTCAGACCACGTGGAGTTTTGTGAATGGTCCATATTTTGGAAGCCGATGGTCAATAATCTTTGATGTGATGAAGTTAGATCGAGTGCTCGGGCCCACGTGCGCCTTCACAGCTCTCTTGCCGGTAATCCTCAGTTCTTTTGAAGCCCACTTTCAAGTTGGTGAGGCACAGAGGTTGGAATAAATTGTACCTCGAAGCGACTCACACACCCACTGCCCCCCCCTTACTCTTGATGCCTGCTGAGATTACAGGCCGCTGTTTTTGTGTTAACATTAAAATTCATTCCACAGTCAGACTCTTCTTTTGAGAGTATTTCCATCCGTAATGCACCGACGCATAAGGACGAAACTGTGGGCAATTTACACAGTAGCAGTTCTTACATGTACTTCAGACAGCCATACATAGAGCCATAAATAGTTCTGTAATTTTTTTTAAGTCACAGATAAAATAGTTTGACACAGTGATTTATAAACAGCTCCTCAACAAGCACCGATTCCCTGAAGAAGTACAGTAACACAGTGTAACTGTCTGTGCAGTGTTACCCCACTATACTTTATTCATATTCAGCAAGAGAAAATTCTCTCCTTCACGCCTCCTTCGGGCTATCTATTACAACTTTATGGCCGTTGGAGAATAGCACCTCTTAAATTTAAGTGCTCTTTACAGTCAGTGGAAAAGATGTTTTAAATACAGTCAATAATGTATAAATTTTTAATGACCCTTATAATTTTGAAAGCTGCAGTGATCCCTCTCAAACGTTACGTTGCCTCGGGCGGCGAGAGCTCGTTAGGGTTGTATACAAACGTAAACCGCAAATCAGGTTTTTTCGGCGGCAACAGAGCTGCAGTAACTGCAGAGCGTTGCATCATTACGGGACACGCGCAGTTACTGCATCGAGGCCAAGGTCTTATATTTAAATTGCTTTTGTATCGTTTTTGTCAGCTGTAAAACGCAGGAGCTGAGAAGTTTCGGTTTCGCTTTAAGAGTCCGAAATTGAATTTGCAAAAATCTTAAAACACTTTAGCTTTTCTTTCGTGGGCACTAATACTCGTTATAAGTGGTTTCTGTGTGAAATAATGAGCCTGGTGAGGGCTTTTCTTTGGCGTGACTCAGAGGTTCAGTCAGCGCCATCACACCTATTTTAACCACTCTTACTACTGCTAAGCACAGTATAGGGACATTTATACTAGAATTATGGCTTCAAGTAATTATTTACCTTCATGATTATTGTAATGAGTCTCTTTTATAATTCGTTTATAAAATTATCAGTATAAAGGAAACAGCCATGGAAACTTGCCTCGCCCTGTGTGACTGGGGTTGCAAAACCTAAAAAAAAGACTGAGACTGAAATTATTCATTGGACTTCTGGCTTGTTTGCTGTGTCCAGGTGGCATTAAATTCATACATGTAATAAAAATTGTTATTGACTACTGTGAAGTGCTACAGATAATAAAAAAAGAAATGGTTTTTCATCATATTTCAGGTTTGATGTTAATCAGACAGGTGTTAAAATGTGATCTACTTTCTATTCAGCGTGAAGGAAAGTCCTAAACAAATCCGATTTTTTAAATTCAACTTTCATTTAAGCATTAGGAACCTTGAGATTAAAATCTCTGTTTCTAGTGAGATCTGTCATAGAGAGGACACCATATAAATGACAACATAAGCAAACAAAGGAACTCAACAAGTAACGTAACACAAAACATAAAGTGAACAGCAGTTGCACAGTTTTTATATGGGCTCTGAATTCTCCCAGGGAGACAAAAGTATTCTGATTTAGTGAGTTTGAACTTTATTTCATGACCCAGGTGCAAAATCAGAGGACGCTGCTCTAACAAGTTCAGAAAAAGTCCTTGGTGCCTTAAAGAAGCTCTGCTTCTAGAGGAATGCAAGACTCTAGCAGGTGCTTGTAAAACTGCAAAAAGGAACATTGGGGATTTGTAATGCAATAATTTATTTTCCTCATGCAGTTTAGTAGTTAAAATTATGGATAAACAGTAAAGCTGAAATGGTTGTTTCTCACTGGCTCAGGCTGTTGTGCCATATTGAGCAACTAAAAGTTATAGGGAGGAGGCCCGCTGAGCCGTCTGCTGCGCAAATACGTTTAAACACTGTGTGCTTAACGTCTCTTTATCAGGTTTGTCTGAAGCGTCTCAACCCGAGACGGTGTTCTGATTCCATTCATGGCAGCAGGTTGATGTCAACCACTTCAGCTTGTTCTCTGTCAAGACTGACCGTATCAGCAAGTCCCTGACTTTATAATGTTAGGGGGGAAAAAACAGCACCATCCGGCCAGCCTTTTAATGTGGCCAGTAAAGTATCTCCCTGCTTCCTCCTCCTGACCAACGCTGCCATTTGTTCTCCTGATAAAACTGTCATTGTTGAAGCTGGTATCTGACCTCTGCAGTGACTGCTAGCATAAATTAGCCTTATTCTAACATTGCAATTTCTTTTGCCTCACTCAGAATCAAGGTTTTTGACATTTCTCTTAAAATAATGGGCCACTGTACACACGGACACTTTTTAAATCAATCTGTGCAGTGATAAAAATGTCAAGGCAAAGTCTCTTTTTCTTCCATTTCAGAGTTTTTTTTGCCTTTAACACCTGAAGGCTCGATAGTCATCAGTGTCAGTAATGGCACGCGTATCAATACATTTAGGATTGCACAGTCTTCTACCTGTGACACTCCACGCGTTGCTGCTCCGCACGATTATTGTATCAGCTTTCATTGCACGCTGGTTAACCAAGACTTCCCACTGCACACAACTCTTGAGAGAAAGAGACACGGTGACTGTCAGCGTGTCGCATGACAGATCCCCTGTCTGAAGTGTTGAAGAACAATCCTTCCCGGCTCAATCTCACTCATTACTTTGCTACGTTTTGGAAAAAGTTGCAAAAACTAGCCGAGATCAAGCGAATGGATGCAGAGCGGTGCCAGAAATGATCGAATGATCAGCTAAGATCTGATGGGCAGAGACTACTCGGTGATTTGCCACCAAAGTCTAAGAGATTCTCTTTTCAACACCTGACACTGAACTTAAAGGAGGATAATGATGGGTGAGAAAGCAGCTCCCACAAAGCAGCACTGTTGGCACATAGAGGAAGGTGTGGAGATGTTGTCACGGCAAAGGCTGGATGTGTGTCAAAACAAGAGCTTCCAGCTCTCTGTATCACAGCTCTGGCTCTTCAGTCAGTGATATTACTCTCATTCTCATCTTACCTACCTGCCTGTCTGTCGCCACTGTCTCTTCCACTTTCTCTTCTCCTCCTTTTTTTTTTTTTAAGTAGACAACTCTTTTCCGCATTTGCTATTTGTAACAACAAAAAACGAACACCACTGAATCGTAATTCATGTTGTCGAATAATCCTTTGTGCTTTGGTTTGCTTTCTTATTTTAACTGATTTTAACTCGGGCAGATTTCACGGGGAACATAATACTCTTGATCCACGTTGTAATTGTGTAAATCTATCAGGCCGCGTTCCCAGTTCTACTCTAATTTGATGAGGAACTACACTATAATTGAATATTCAAATTAGGAATATGTGTCAATATGGCTCTCCTTGCCTGAAATGAGGATTAATTGTTGTCAAAACTCCTGTGGCCAACATAACACTGCTGTTGATTAGCAAATGCACTTGCCATGTTTTTTTTTTCCTTTTTTGTTTTAAGAATTAGTTGTCTAATTGATTTGCCATATGTTACCCTCTCCAATCCACCTAAAATTGTATTTAGAAATCACCAATTTGGACTGAGACAGTTTTGAGCTTTTCAAACAGATGGGAAAAGAAACCCTGGAGGTTGCCTGTGGAACAGTATTCCACGAGCCTAGTAGGGATTTCCACGAGTACCACATTCACTTTTTAGGTTCACAGATAAATAGCCAGACTTAATGCGGAGCTCCCTGCTCTCCGCGTCTCCTCCGAGCGCTAATATAACACCACAAACTGCGATCCCTTAAAAGACATTTAAACCGTTTGCCTCCACTTTATCACTCCGAGGGACGTCTCTGTGCTTTGAGAGACGCGCACCTTTCTTCCTCAGCTCCTCAGCTGTGGAATCAACCTTTGCAGGGTAAAAGAAGTCTGCCTTGAATATGGCAATCGTTCCCACAAGATTGATGCCAACCTTTTAAAAATTCACCATTGGCCTGGATTTAACATGGCCAAATGCTGATGTAAATGAGGAGGAGAAAAAGTCGACCCCTTCATTGCAAATAAATCTGAGTTGCAGGCTTCAGCTCATAAATACCACAGCCTGTCACGAGTCTTGTTTTATTGCTCTTGATGGAAATTATTGCATTTATTTATGTCGTCCGTAGATATGAGTCTTTGCAAGTCACAACTCGCACACGTACTAATAGAATGTGCAGATCCGGCTTTAGTCTTAATTTTTTTAAAGTTTTACACTCTCCGTCAGTGAAAAATTGATTATGTTTTTTCCCATAAACACACCAAAAACAGTACATAATACGCAGAACGCACTTTGTTATTTGCAGCTTCACACCTGCTCACTCCCAGAATCTGTCCTGTCTGCGTTATAATTCAGATTCCTTTTATAACCGACTTGTCTTGTTCGTGGTCTCTAACAACAAACTCGCGTGTGCTCTAATGAAAGCAATTCCCCCTTTTTTTTATTGATATCGCCAACTGCTTTGCATTATCGTTATAAGAGCATTTGTTTTATAATGCCATCGTTGCTCCCTTTACCTACAAAGCATGTCATGTTATGCAGCTCTCTTGAAGCTGTGAATTCCCCCCACCAGCACCACCACTGCTTGCTGTGGATTTATCGATCCGTAGGGGTGAGTCACAGGGTGTAATTCATGATAGCTTGATTGATGAGGATTTCAATCTTATATGGTTTGTTAACTTCAACTCCCCGCAAAGTGCATTCTGTGCTGTTTTCTGTAATACAAGGCCATGAAAGAGGGAGAGAAGAGGGAAAAAAACAGACTTGCCTTGAATAATGGAATCTCTCAGTTCCTCCAGAATTAACAAGATCCTGCTCCAAACCCCTGCTAAAGGTCTGCTCAAGCCCCTGGGCAGCTGAGGCACAGTTTAACTTCGACCATTTCTCCTCTTCAAGTTCACCCTGTTATTTCAGTGCTCTGTTTTGCCTTTGGACATTTTAGAAAGCCCTTTGTATTTTGGAGGAGTTCTAATGCTTTTAATCCGTAAATAAATTTCCTGCTTTATTATATTTGAATTCCCGAGGGATGTCTTTGGGAGCACAGGTGTTCCAAAACACAAAGTTAACAAGCATTTTTCTTGTGTGTAACGTGACTGAATATTGTTGCTTTTTTTCTCTCTCCAGCTCGAGGATTTACTCTGAGCGTCACGGCACTGGACTCTACACCATGACAGGTAAAAGGTGTCTCACTCACATACACACTCACACACACACACACACACACACACACACACACACACACACACACACACACACACACACACACACACACACAAATATGCTTGTCAGTGCTATTTATGATGCTGTCACTATAGACAATTACATGAAGTGAATATTTGAATATTTCCCAGAATGCACTATGCTGTTAAACTGCTGTCAAAGTTGATATAATGCTTAATGCTTTCTGTGTCGTTTTTGCCGTTTGTAAAAACAACACAAATTTCTGTCTGTACTTGGAAAAGCAGCTCCGATGGCACTTGATCTACAAATGCTCTGTCTCAGATGTTCTCACTGCTGGATGCTGGACAGAGCTTTGCTCGTCTCAGAGAACGTGGCTTCCCGGAGGAGCTCGGCATTATGCTCAAGAGAACATTTAACAGCTGTCAAAGACGGTCCGTCACATGCCATACTTACATATGCACCTTTGCATGCACTGGAGGTATTCCTTTGGCTTTGTCAAGGAGAAACTCAACAACAGTTACAATGCTCCGTGACTAAAACACGCGCACACACACATATACACACTCACAAAAAAGGCTAATTCATTAGGAAACAGAGCTTAGACTATGACAGCCTAAGCACCACCGAGTCAGAGCCGGCTGAGACGTTCAAGTCTAAAAGAGTGTGTGAGCCACACGAGGTGAATGAGGCAGGTTTTTATCCAGCTGGAGAGAGACACCATGTGGTGAGGAATCCTCCTGCTGCTCCAGCAGAGTCCCAGGCTATAGCCGTGCTACACCCATCTTATTAAATATATAAAAACATGATGTGACATGTGGATATGTGCAGTTCAGGATACTGATTTTATTTCAGTTTTTTTTTTTAATGTATTTATCTTTTAAGGACCCTGAATTTAAATCCAGTGATGTTCAAACAAACAAAAAAAAAAGGAAAAGAAATACAGAAGAGACAAAGAGCGTATCATTGACAAAATTACTGATTAATACATCATTGTGCGTGTATGACAGTCATTTTCTTAGATGGTCAGGACAAGTAAGGCCCTGAAGGAGCAGACGTTACCACACAGCTGAACAGTTTGTGGCGTTTGGTGTGGGATTCCTCCGCTGGGACGGGGTTTTGAGTGACAGCGAAGGAACCTGCACATACTGTACACGGTGCTGGCAGCAGTCACCATTTATCTCCAGAAAACTGTCCTTTGCAGGTGCACGCTCCCCTTCCTTCTCCTCTTTATGAGCTGGCGAGATTTTTAAGAAAAATTGATAATGGAGTTAGCCTGACACGCTTCTCGCTTTATTACTTGAGACTGCGTACCCGTCAGCCTCGCAGCGTCACACTGCGAGTGTGAGAGGACGCACCTTCCCTTCATTAACAGTATGATGGCCCGCGGACCAAGTGTGAGGTCGTAGCCGACAGCCTATTTGTGTTAATTGTTAGCATGTCGGTAGCCCCGGTGTGTGTTTGTGCGCTGGTGCATGCGCGCCTGCGTGTGTGTGGGCTGACAGCTGGCCAGGTTCGAGTTGGTCTAAAACCATGTGCGCTCTGTCAGGGTTGTACAGGCGCCTTCTTTAGGATTGATGAATTGCCTGCTTTCTTGATTAAACCCTCCGTCACTTCCCAACAAAACAAAAACCCCAACACACACACACGCGCGCGCACACACACAAAAAAAGGCGAGTTGAGGGGAGGAGAGGTAACATGTCTGGGAAATCTGTCATCTGCAGTCACATCATGTACAGATGTGATGTGCAGAAGCTTTGACATTTATTACCAGAATATTAAAAACTAATTCACATTTATTTTGCAGCCCTCTTTCGCTTGACAGTTGGAGCTCATTTGAAAAGTTATCAAGTTTTCATTGCAGCTCGAACCGTTTGCTTTTCTTCCACCGCCGTTGCTTTGATCCATGCCAAGTCCCTTTGCCAATTAGGTCTTTTATTCATACCTTGGCAGAAAATCAGGATATTTTTAAAAGTAATTATACATGCATTCGAGCTATCTGTCTAAAAAGCATATGTCTGATAAAATAAATAAATAAATGTAAATGTTTTGAAAAAAACACAAAAAAGCAGCCCCAAACTCTAAAATAAAACCACGTTGCATCGCAGTCTGTCTTTATTACCTGCTGGACAATATATAGCATTCAGCAGGCATCCATCTGATAAAACGGTAAATGTAATAAAAAGTAATACATTTACATATCTATAGCATTAATCAAAAATAAATACTGACATTGGCCCTGATCTAACATAATATGGAGAGCAATTATTTCCCTATCCATTAGGGGAACTTCAATTAACATACACGAGAAGGTTCATCCTTCAGAGGAGGATGAGGGAGAGAAAAAAAATAGGGAGCTGAAAATTAACTTGGGTTTGCAAAATATCTTGGCAGGATGACAGTGATTTTTGATTTTCAGGAAACAATATTAGAATTCTTATTAAACTATGTGCATCTGCTTTTAATTTGCTGCAAATAATTGGAAAATGCAATGGAGCTTTCCAATTAAAGCTCCACTTTATGCTGTTTAATAATACCCTCATAATATTATAGCTTATGAAATGACAGGTGAGTTGGTGTATGAATAAAACATAAAGCCCTGTAATAAGAGACAGAAAAAAAAGAAGAGGAAAAAAAAAAACGAGACAGTTGTTGGGGGGCTTTTAAATGCTCGACATAATTTGCATATATTAATCTCCTCTTTTCAGCCTTATCAAGTATTCCACTGTATTTGAAGTTAAAATAGTCGTGACAGGCAGGGGTACGCTTCGTTTTTCCATGGATTTATTACTTGTATAATTCTGGATCTTTAATAAGCCAATATGACTGATCCTCTGAGTTCTGTGGAATTTGGTTAATTGTTCCAGATGGTGCTCACTGATTATGCAAAATTACTTTCTTTCTCCTTTTTCCCCCCCTACCAACTACACTATTTCTTGATTGACTAACATGGAGAAAAAAGATTATTTTTGGCGCAGCACTTTCATTAAGAGGGTTCTCATCAGGTTTCAAACAAAAGTTCCATCTTATCTCCCTGTGTAGTTCTGGGCGAGGCTGTGCAGAGGGAGGAGATCAGCCGACTCTTATCTCAAACCATGATGGATCTCAACTGCTTCTGCACCGCTGGGGTTATATTTTAGAATAACACAATTCTTTAGGCTGAGGGATTAAAAAACACGACCTCTGGATAGTGACACAAAAGTTATTATTAGTGTACAGCGTTCGCTTCTTTCTCCTTTCTCTCTCCAAAGATTGATGAAATTGCTAAGCAGCTGGGTTTGTCCTCCACTTGCAGCTCGGGCTCCATCCACAATTCACTAACATTCTGTTTTGCATCAGCTAAACTGAGCTGAATGAATCATTTATGGAAGTGTTATGGGGGAGGTATGGGCAGATTTACTGCCGAGCTTTTACTTTAGATGGAATGGGATTTCTATGAAACCGATCTTGATGTCTGAAGTAATGCCAAAGCTTGCATCAAGACATGAAAGGAACGCTCTTAAAACCCACGTTTTGCTTCTTAATTCCCCTGGTCAGCAAAAGGCGAAACATACAGAGAGAGAGAGGGAAAGTTCACAGGGAGAACTGTAGTATTTACATCTAATGCCTGTACAGACATTCTCAAACTACTGCTAGCAAGTCTTAATACAAAGAAGCACCTGATTACCTCATAATAAATGAATGGCATATAGTTTAGTGCTTCTGTGCTCATATTAACCTATATGTACGTTTTCCATATTGACATGGCAGCATGTCTTGGGTGGATACTGCACGAGTGAAGCGAAGCACTGGCACAAAATACTACGGTGCAAATCCTGTGCTAAAATATAATAGCAAGAAATAATGTGTTTTGTGTTAAAAAAGAAAATTTAATCCAAATCTCTTGAAATGCAAAAAAGGTTGCTTTCTCTTCACATCTCAAGCGTTGCTTCCTATTTAGAATAAAGTTTGGATGGTTTGTTATGTAGATCTTGTTGTTTTCACATTTTTTGCATTATTCCAGAAAGTGTCAGTTTCTATTTTTAAACAAATGACAGGCACAACAAGTTGTAGATATAGTCAGACGTTGTGGAGTACGACTCAGTGTCAAAAAGCACATCTGGATTAAAGGCTTTCACACGCCATTCAGTCACTTTTATTCAATTAGACGATCCAGGTTTAGTAGCAAAACATGATTGATCCTGGTGCGACGGTGCCATTAAGTATTTGAGGATCAATCCTGTATAAATCCTAATGGAATTTTTGACTCCAGCCTTGAGGCCCTCGGGCATTTTTTGGACCTTTATTACAGTCAAATAAGAGACTTTAAATGGCTTTGCATTTGCAGGCCAGACTGGACTCTGGAGTCTCATCCCTCATTGCTTTCTATCCATCCCTGAGATAGAAGCAGTGCTCCATTAGTTTCAGTGTCCAGACGTGGACAGGCTCAATGGATGGGCCTGTCACGGCTCCCTCATTTGCCCCATGTACAGCAGGGTTTGTTATCACACATCTAATTAGAACTTGATAAAAAATATTTCACAAAAATCCAGTCATTAAATATAGTTTAAGGAGATTTATGGTCAAATATGCCTTAAAGATCTTTTAATGGCTCTGCTGACTTGTTAAGTTTGTAATTAATGATCTTCTAATACATACTGTGGTGTGATTTAGAAAGCACAATGAGATTCTGGGAATGAAGTCGTTTTGGAAAAGGGCATCTGGGGTTCCCAGAAGCTATATTAAATGACTCTGCTCACACTGGTTTGCTTAAAACCATGAAAGTCTGCTGTGAAAAGGTTCAAACACATCCGTGTGCTTGCATAGATGGGGCCATTTTTTTTGTTGAGGCGCAGGGAATATTGCATTATTATGAAACGGATGGCTTGTCGTTTTGCAATAGTCCATTAGCGTGTACAGAGAAGTTTCAGGCTCAAACGTAACAGCACTTTTATTTAGGTGCTGCAAAATATCTCTTTTCAAAGTCCACTCATCCTCACACTGTAAAAGTAATAAGCAAGTGAATATGTATCAGACTGTAAATGCATTATACTAATAACAGTCTCCTGTTTCATCAGGAGAGTAATGGTGTCCTTATTAGCATAATTAATGACAAATGGCAGTGCAGCATTGGTGGATTGGTTCTAGGGGATGATAAATTGGTGGATGCCCAGGTTAGTGGCTGCCAAGGAGGCCTCTTTGGCTGTCATCCCTCCTGCTTCCGCTCTGGCACAGTTCATTACTCACTGTG
This sequence comes from Haplochromis burtoni, assembly GCF_018398535.1. NCBI lineage: Eukaryota > Metazoa > Chordata > Actinopteri > Cichliformes > Cichlidae > Haplochromis > Haplochromis burtoni. Next base: position 583,860 of record NW_024582456.1, read on the forward strand.
TGAGATGCCACTTTACATTGCTTGGTACTGTGAGCATGGAGAACTTAATAATACCACCCACAACCACATAGGGCCTGCTGCTTTACCCACAGTCCAGAGGGCAAGTAGCTCAGCAAGGGCTAGGGGTTGTGGAGGAGCAGGGCTACATGGGAATCATCTCCTGCAGCTGCACTGATCAAAACAGATCACGCGTCAGTCGATACTTCAGGGGAGCTGGGGCCATATGACCAAGTCTCCAGTGCTGGTGAGTGTTTCTTGTTAGGATTTCTGGGGCTCACCACATCCCTCGCATCATTACGGGTTAGTTTGCCCACAGAACCGCTAATTAAGAGGGGATTTGTGTAATTGTGCCTTCTGCTGTGTCCCATCCGGCACATGCAATTTACTGTCAGCCCTCTGCCAGCTTTTACACTTGTCCAGAGAGGCGTACCCCATTTATACACACATTCTGCTGCACATTTACCAGCAGCCACAGCTAGGGATCAATGCCAATGCCATGGCAGTGTCTTAAAACACACTGTGCTGCTGATTAAAATCTGATTGTCCATTTAATTTCATGAGAGTTCAGCCCAGCCAGCAAGGAGGGTTCTCTCTGTACTTCTCTAGCATTAAGTGCTTTAGAGGAATGACTAAAACAGGTTTTAAACCAAGTGACCGAACAGCCTCGGTGCTTCACGCTAAATAGCCTGTGCTACATATACAGGCTCGGTCTTGAGAAGTTATCACACATGTACGCACCCCCTCAGAGCGCTCTGCGTTATGCAGCGGTGTTCGTGGCCAAGGCACCGTAAGTGTTGCTGGCTCTGCCCACTTTCTGGAAGACTGATGGACCAGCGCCCGACTGAGGCTGTCGGCTGGCTCCCTACCCACAACCAGATTTCAAGGACTGCTTGTCACAGATGGAAAAATAAGTGGGTCATTCTACATAAGCATGTCGTTTTGCACCCCTCTGGTAACAAAGAGCAAAATTTTAACACTGGTGAATTCAACAATAAAGCAGTTTATTCAGACTCCATTTGAGTCTGTTGCTAGTTTTGCCAGTCTGTCTCGTTACTTTTTGGTACTTGTCACGAAAATCTCAGCTGCAGCTCTGCTTACAGTTTGACTATAAAGCCAATTTCATATCTCATTCTATTTATACACTGCATTTATACATTTATTCTTCTCATACACTTATTATTATTATTCTTTTTTATACTAAGTTAATATACTGTGTTGTGTTGTTTGTTGCGTTGTGATGTGTCATATCGTGTCGTGTTGTGTTATATGTAGTGCCGACGTAGGACAGTTTTCCAATTTCATTGTACTACTGTACTATGTATGGCTGTGCAATGACAATAAAGAGTTATCTTATCTTATATGTTAGGAAAGTAACTGTTTTACTTAATTTAATGGATTAAAGATCAAAATAAGCAGTCAAGTGGGCAAAGAGTGAGTTTTAAAAAATGGTGCAGTTTCTCTCCACTCACTCGACGCTTTCCTTCCAAAATTCCTAAACTCTGTAGCAGCCCCAGCCTGTAGCATGCAACTATAAATGCATTCATCCACTGGATCTTATGCGGCGAACTCTTAGTGCTTCAGAAACCTTTTAAGCTTGTTTACGTTTTTTAAGCGTTAGGACGAAATGAAATTAATATTTCAGTATAAACTAACTGACTGACTGTCGGGAGAATTGCGAGAGAAGCTCGCACACACTGCTGCCGTGAGACCGCTGCGGAAACAAACTGCACACAGCCGGCAGAAAGAAAATAAAAATAGATTATCAGAAACCCTCAACATCACTTCAGCGCGGGATCTATTTTAATATCAGCGTTTTACTCTCTTTTTTAGAATGTTAATCGACTCCCCGGTAAACATTTTAATAATTTAAAAAGTTACATTTCCGCTATTGCAAAGTTTTTTTTCACTCATCTGTCTAGAGGGGTTGAAAAAGTAGGAGGAGAAAAAAAGATAAAAGAAAAAGAATGGGTTTCATAGAGCCATAGTCATTAAAAGAATCTGAAAATAGCAACTCGCTATCATCTGTTCTCATAGCACGGGTCAGGAGCTCTGACACCTCCAAAATTCCTCCTGTCAGGGTAGGGGGCCATTTGTATTCTCTCTCATTAGGCAATTTGACTAATGACCTGCCGTGGCTGCAGAGCTACTGAGGGACCCAGAGCCTCGCGCCCTCTCTCTTGCAGCAGCCTGAACACACACCCTCTATTGGAATGGCACAGATGGCATGCCCGGGCGACAAAATAAACTACAATATGTCTCCGAGATGCTGTCAGGCCTGGGCACTATTTCTCATGTCAGACTCAGGCTAAGGGCTGTGAGTGGGCATAGGGGGTCCTCCTCCAGCTCTCTGTTCATCTACTCACCATTATCTGCAGAGGTGACAGAGAGCAGGGTCTGCAGCAGCTAGAATAGCATTTCCATGGTCTGCATAAAGAATCCAACTCAAATTGAGAGTCTCACCGACAGGGGAGGCAGTGCCATGTCTAGCTCTGGCTACACACAGAGAAAAAAGCAGCATCCAATTGTTTGGCATATGAAATGCAGCAGCCACCAGATAAAGCTTTAACCTTTTTTTAAAAATTATTATTTCTATGTTCAGATTATTTTGTGACACAAAACAATAGATGGCAGCTCGATCACGAGTAAAAACTTGTAAAAGACGTTCATTTGCACTTTTCGCATAATCGCCCTGATTCCGCCTCCCCGCCCCCACCCCCACCCCCTCTCCAATTCAGCTGCGAGACAGATTCACCCAAGTAATCATACTAGACAGAGATCAATGCAATTCTGCTGAATTAGTGAAGTGTAAAATAAAAGTTCATCAACATTCCTAAAGTGCGACTCTCCAGTTGTGGTTCAGGTAATATGGGGTATGCTCGATCACCCACGCATATTTTTCCATCAGTCAGTGTCGGAGCACAACTCGGTGTGGTTTATGTGTTCGTGTGTGTGTGTCTGTGGGTATGCCGCCACTTGCGTTGCACGCGGCCATGTTTGTTAGAGCCCTGGAAATGCAATGTATGGCACTGCTGAAATCCTGGGTGACAGTGCATCCAACAATGGAAGAGTGAGGGATTAGTGCTCAGCCCAGCGTACGAGGGAGCCCTTCCCGCCCTGAAACAGCCATTCATCTGTGCCCAGGGGCTGGAGATGACAATGCAGCCATTGCTCATCGCACCTGACGGAGCCATTAATAAGGCGATGATCCACACGGGGCCTGTGCTGACTTCGTTCTTTACACTACAATCACTCAATCCGCAGGGTCCTCCTTACTTAACACCACCTCTGTGTTCACTGCCACCATCATCATCATCATCATCATCATCATCACCATCATCATCTTAGACGCTATGCCAAAATTCCTTCCAGATGTTTTTGTGCTGAATATACTGACAGGCTCCAAATGCCAAATAACTGCCCAGTTCCCCGCACTGCAATGCACTCATGAGTTAATGGAGTGTAGCGGGGCCATTTAAGCAGCTAGAACATGCTTCATACTGGGATTCCTGCTCAGAAGATTGGATTTACATTATTTTTGCCCTTTGCACCTTCAGATTTCTCCTCAGTACAGCATCCATTCCTTACCACCAAGTCACCACCCGTGCTTTTCCATTTGTCTGGATGTAAGATAGCCTCTCTGGTATAGATGGGGGAGGAATACAAAGTGGGATCTGGTTTTAAATGTAATCCTTGAGCAATAAAGAAACTCTCTGGCCTTCAGCACTGTCCATTCATCTGTCTGTGCCACGCAGATCCATCAGCAGCTACAATCTCCGCTTCCCATTGCTGGCTATTGATTCAGATGTATTCTCCCTGCCTACTTTTGCCTGGCGTTGGTACTCCCAGCAACAGAGTGCATGTTTATTCACTTGTAGTCCCGAGCTTGAACAAGCCATCATGCCTACCTAGTTGCCCTCTGCTTCAAATAGCAACGCATTCAAAACCGCTGCAGGGAGATGAGATCGGGCTCAATGTGTTTTTACTCCTAGCACCTATAAAACCTACTTGTGACATCGCTTGCTTGATAGTAATGTCTCTTGATTTTGAACCAGTCTGAACTATTCTAAATATTGGATTTGTTACCAGAAAATTGAATGGTGGTGCACAGAGGAGGAATAACTTTGGTGATCCACCGACTTTCCTGAAATGCAATCATTTTGATAATGCATGAACTCTTCATCTAGTGTCAATCAGCTCAAATTTATATCATATATTGACTCACATGACTTTTTTCAACAAAGGCTTGTGACGCCTTAAGACTGTGTTTGTGTCTCCTTCGGGAATCCTGTGTTAACTGTGCCACAGAAGTGCTAGCTTTGTTAATTTGTTAATTAAGTGCTAATTAGTGTAACAATTCCAAATTAGTCTGTTATTTTTGCAATTATGTACACAGAACTTTTTTACCTTTATTTACCCGAGAGAGAGAGTTGGAATCAGCAGGAGCGCTCTGGGCTGGGATAGGCAGGGGAAACAGGGGCTCATGGAGAACAGCAGCACAGGGGAAAACGCCGCTGTGTTTAAGTACAAAACGGCTATCACGGTCGCAGAGTCTTGCTACTGCTGCACTTTTTACTACGGGAGATGATTGGAATCCGAGGAAGTGAGCGAGCTTTCCTGCGGTCGCGCAGGGCGCGGGTCACGCTTTGATTACAAAGATCACATTGTGCTGCACTTGTGCGGAAAGTGCCAAACCGTGGATCTGTGTAATAACCTAGAAAAAAAAAGAAAGGGAAAGCAACTCGCATAAGTGTCAAAGTGAGGGATATTTTAGAATTTCATAATTTTCAGATATTGCTGTGTGAACAGGAAAAGGCCAAAAGGAGTTTCAGCCCCCCCATCCTTTCCACCCCCAAAACGATGACTCATGAACAGCTCTGGCTTACGTTTATGAGTTCCGTTTCCTGTGCCAGCGCCTGATGGACTGCGGGTGAAAGAACACCAGTTGGAAGCTCGGCCTCTTGATATTTGGGGCTCGCGTTGAAGTCAACTGCAGCAAGTTTTGTGCCTCCAGATTTGGGAGTTTTCTAATGAAGCCGAGCAGCTGCAGTTTTCCCTTCAGTCTGGAAACGAGAGGCTTTGTGTCTCTTGTCACCCTGTGTTAATTTGGGCCCTAATGTATTTTATAAACAAAGGGCTGCTCTCTAGCCTGACAGTCGTGACACCTTGATTCCAGTGCAGGATGCATGCAGGACGGGGTTACACCATTAATAATCAACTGGCAGCCATCACACCATTTTAACCACGATCATTATGATAAAGGGCATACACTTAATTACAGGCCTGCTTAATTATAGCTCTGTTGAAGCTCGTTTGTTTGGTCAAATGCTAATTATACCACCACGCTCTTGGCAAGTCCTCATTTCAATCCACTTTTTTTGCCAGCTGAACAGTGCGGCTTATTTTCATGCAAATTTGATATCTGGTGAATGTTTTGTCTCTCTTCTTTCCGCTTTTCTGTGCCTAGTGTGAGTGTGTCTTTGTTTCGGAGGTGAACATCTCTCAGACAAGACGGAATCGGGAATAATCAAGAGTAATTAAACTGGAAGAGGGCTGGGAAAGGGCTGGGTTGGAGGAGAGAGAGTGGAGGTGCTCAAATACAGCGGAGAATTAAAAAAAAAAGCCTTTCATCTTCTCTCCGTAGACGGAAGGAAGGGAGGTGTCAGGGTGGCTGGGGATGTTGATAGCTTTGCTGTTTTTATAATCCCACGTTTAGTCTCGTGGAGATTCTTGGGATCAAGAGTGGGGAGTATTATGTTTATGTATAAAAGTCAGACTTCAACTTTGTTTTTTGTTTTTTTGCAGCTTTGGATGATGTGCCCTTTGTGATCTCGGAGAAGTTTTCGCAAAAAATCCCCAAAGAGGTAAAAAAAACAAATAAATAAATCAAAAGGTTTCGTGGCTCTAGTGACAAACTGCAAAATGATTTCTTATGAAGGTGCTGATGATTTTTCCTACAAACTCTCTTCAGGTGAACACTAGTTCTGTCCTTTTCTTCCTTTCTTCGCCTTTTTTTCTCCCTATTCTTTCCTTTTCCTTTCCTCCAGACTGAGTGATGAATGCGTGCAGTCAGGCAGAGCTGGCTCAATGCAGTCCATTTGGCTGGCTGGCGGTGGTTGTCACTATAGCCCCGTTTGTATTGACACAGAGAGGGAGAGGATTAAAGATTTTAAGCATGCTTACTTAGCCATGAGCCTAACCGCCATGTTTCTTGTGTGTTTTTTTTTTTTCTTCCCCCTTCTCCTTCTCCCTCCTCCTCTCCCCTGCTTTTGATTTCAGATGCAGCAAGTCAATTTAATGGGCATTACGATCAAATCCCTGGCAGACATCGAGGAGGAAGTGAGTAGAGGCTGCAATGCTCGGCTGCCGCTGACGCCGCTGGCCCAGAATGCAAAGCAAACGGTCTTGGGGTTGTAATTAAGTGTCTGAGACAGCGAGGCCCTGTTGGCTCCACTAAGCCCCAATTGAATAAAAGCACGGCCAAGCTAGGCAGCCATTCTTTCTTAAAAGCTTCGTATCCTGTTCCAAAACACTTGACTTATATTCCCCCAATTCTACTCTCCCCCCCACCTCTCACACAGCTCAATCGAGAATCTTGCAAGCAGCGCCGTACATCTTAAGGAGCCTTTTTCCGGTCACATAAACTTTTTAAGTTTCCAATCAGCTTTGCAGTTAAAAATAAATAAATAAAAAGTTAAGAGATCACGCCGAGTGAGTAGAAAGCGCCACAAAGCCCTCCACATTTCTGATGAAACACTGTAGCCTACAGGCATTCGTATGAAGCAGATCAGCTGTGTGCAGCAGCTCCTTCTTTGGAGCTCATGTGTTTGTGATGGCAAAGAGAAAGAGAGCCGCTATGTCTTTGTGTGAGCGAGCGTGCGCGTGCGAATGTGTGTAGGTGTGTGTGCGTGTGCTTTAAAGAGAGTGACAACCCCCCTTCTCTCTCATTAGCACGGTATCTCGGTATCAGAACTGCCAGGAAGTGACAGACCACTGTAAAAGAACAGGTGCTGTTGGGTTTGAGATGTGTTACAGAGCAAACACTCCCTCATCAAACCGGGTGTCTGTTCTGCACTCTGCCTCTGTCTTCTGTCATATACTATCCAAATCACACAGAGTCGCCATCTTGTCATATGGTCATCTGAATGAAGCTCATTGTCAGCACAGGTATTAATGGCATGTACATATATGTGTATGTGAGTGAGTGTGTGTGTGTGTCCGGGTTGGAGACAGCCTGACTGCTCATCCTATATGTTCTTTTCTCCCCCCCCCCTTCTTCCTCTCCCCTCTTCTCATCCTTCCTCCTCTCCTCCTCCTCCTTCCTTTCTTCTCCGAGAGTGTGATTAGCAGGAGGACACATGGTGAGCTGAGCTGGGGAAGAGAAGGGAAGGGCATGAGAAATCATTAATTACAGCCGCGCTGGAGCTGATGAAGTAAATGTGAGATAGTGTAACACACAAGATTTAGTGAAGTGGACGACAGCACAAGATTAATGGTGGGGCCAGGCTGATGAGGATGAAGTCACAGCTTAGCTTGATAATTAGTTTCCAAGTGGAAACATCCCTCACCATTGTGTTATTTTTACTTCTCTCCTCTTATTATTACCCCACAATGATATCTGCAGGACAAAGGAGGGGGTGGGGGGTGGAAACGTAGTCTGTGATATTCTCGCAAACACGCTGGAAAACATCCTGTCTGTAAATTTTCTCCTTTTTTTTTCCGGGTCTGTGCTACATTATTAATTTAATATCCACCGTGTTTTCTTTTCTTTTCTTGTATTTCTTTTCTCCAGGCTGCTAAAGAAGCAGAACTTTATTCGTGGTTGTATAAAACAAAACAAGACAAAAAAAAAAGGCAGCTGTTTTGGATCTAATTGTCCCTCAGCTGGAAGTAGATTTCTTCTTCTCTTGTCCAGAAGAGGTCACTGTCCGTGCCTCACTGTAGGGCTCCTTCTCTTTTTTTCCTCCCTTATTCAGAAACTGGAGGCGCTTTCTGCACAGAACCTAATTGCCTCCTTTTTAAATCCCTTTAAAATTATAGATTCATGGAAGAGATGCGCTTTCCAGAATTCTACATATGCACATGTAATTGAGGAAAACTGTTGTAATCACAGCCACAGTTGTAGATAAGACCATTTCCTAACAGGCATCACTTAAGCCATGTCTCAGATGATGTTGGTTCCAGCAATTAGGCATTCTTTTCATTTCCCAAATGACTCGCAAAACTTGCGGATATTATAATTGCTTTTAGCCACGCATATCTAATTTGTGTCTTTTTAAGTGTTAATTAGTAAGCGATTTAAAGTGACGTCTTTATGTAGTTTGCTCTGCTGAAAAATGTTGTTGGCGGCTGGCTAATGATTTTCAGAGGGAGTACGTTAGGGTGGAAAAGAAGTGTGTATCCACACATGACAAGATTTTCATTAGCACCTATGTATGATTAGTTTTCAGTGCTTGTGGGGAGTTGGGTGTGTGTGTGTGTGTGTGTGCGTGTGTGTGCTTCTCTTCCTGCTTATGTTTGCGTGACTGTGCGTTTCCATGTGAATGTATGGCAGGACAGTAGTGTACAGGGGGTATGTGAGAGGGAGAGCTCCAAATAGAGGTGGAATTAATGAAGACAACATGTCACATATTTTTGGCAGTGGAGCAGGGACAGGAAATGAAGCCCGGCTCGTCTGGGTGACTGCCGCCCATGTTCTAGTGTGTCACTGTCCTGTCAGCCTGTGTGTAAAACTGGCAGACATTGATACATGCTCTCCCTGATAACACCCCATTCCCCCATCCATCATCCACACTCACACACGTACACGCAGGAATATTTATTTACTGTGCCAGATGTTAGAGACTGAATTTTTGTGTGGTGTTGGTGGCGGTGAAGTGGGGGGAGGTAGAATTTCTTTTCGCAAATAACGGGCTTGTGATATGTGACAGCTTTTGGGTAAGTTGCAGATTCCCCCCTCAAGTAGATGAAAATGAGGAAAGGTGGTGCTTTGAATCCGGAGAAGCCGATTTCAGCCATTGTGGCTCTGTGGAGTCAGTTGGAGAAACTTATTTGAGTGATCATACAGCATCACCTAGTGCTGCGTTGCAGTAATAACAGCTGTCTAACTTGGTGGAGTGGGCACAGCTTTTGGTGCAAAAGTTTCCAGAAAGCGCTCACAAACAAAATCATGAAAACTTCAGTATTTCAGAGATGTCGTTTAATAATTTAGGGCCAACAGTGTTATTGTTTTTGGCTTTTTTTTTTTTCCAGATCACACACCACAGCCACCACAAATTTAACATGTGCACATCACCCCCAGGAGCTCTGCAGTCATTGTTTTATGATGGTTAATCGAAGCCAGAGATTGAGTGGCTCCGAAAACTGACTGAATGAAAACGTTTAAATTGATAAACCACGCTTTCGCAGAGGTATTCATTAATGTCAGTCTGTAGTGTTTCCATATCAAGGCCAAAAACAGTCTTTGACGTTCAGTGTTGTTTTTTTAAACATGACATCACAGGTTTGTGGCACTAAAATTTTAATTCTACTCAGTTGGATTTTGATCTTTTTGGAAAAACTAATTTAAATAATAAACATGCATAAAATCTTTGAAACAAAACAAAAAAATGAAGCATTTCCTGTCGTTAACGCCACAGAAGTCAACAGTGTTTCAGGCTCTCACTTTATTTCTAGCCTTGTCCATGCCAAGCCACAAGGGGGCAGTGGTTCTGTTTAGTTTCTCAGTCTTTGGGGAAAGTAGCAAATTATTCTTTAATGTTAAATCAGTTTGTTTTTTAGTTTATAGTTATGAAAATGTTTGACTGTAACATTTGATTTTTGGTGGATTTGCTGCTTGATGTAATTGTTGGTGATGTTTTTATTCTGTTAACAGTGTTTGTACCTCTTTGTCTTCTTCTTCTCTTTGCAGTTTCAGTACAACTTCAGCACAGAGCGAAGCATTGTTCTGTAACTTGTCACCGAGCCTCGTCTCAGCTGACAGAGTCGCAGCGACTGAGAGAGTACAGACGGACAAAGGGGATTATTCAGAACAATCATGAACTATCAAATTACACCACAATTTTGAATTGTGTAATTTAAAAAAAGGGGGGAAAATAGTCCTTATGGAGATACTGGGATGATGGATTGTATTTAAATAATTCAATACTTTAAATATTTTAAATAGTTGCTACAACTGTGCACAATTAAATTTGACAAAATAATTTATTTTTCATGACGGTTACTTTTCTAAATTTGCATTTTGTCTTATTTCACCCATCACGTTCAAAGTTCATCTTTTCTAGTTAGTATTCCTGAATAGATTCATTCATGAAAGTATGTTAGCTGTGACTCACATATTGCTCATCAGGGTAACGGGTACATGCTGACAGTAAGTAGCAGTCGGAGTGGAACAGAGAGGCAGCTTCATCACACACGAAAAGGCCAGTCTAACGTTCATTTCCCAGCAGAAGCATCTTTCCGTCAAGAGGTTTATCATGAGCAGCACGCTGCAAGAATGAGCAGAGCCTTGGGACACGGGAGCGCTTACCCCAGGCGCCCACCCACGTCAGCAGTGACTCCTCCACTGAGTCACAGTTTCAGATGCCATATATATTCACCCAGCTGCAGTTTGCTACAGGAAACTGGTTAGGAAAATCAATTCGAGGGTTTTATAAAGCTGATTTTCAAATATTGTAATATTTATTTGCACATTTTTTTCTTAATATTCAAAGCATTAAAAACAAACCTACATGAAATTATTTGTTTATCTTTTTTTTAAATAAGCTAAACAACACCCTGCTGCCACATAGAGGTCAAATTTAGAAGCAGAATTTACACTTGAGTACTGAGACATAACTTGTCTCCTTTTTCTTCATGTGTAATTTGCAACTAATTAAATTGCAAAAGAATCCATTCTCACATTTGTGCAGGTGTAATTAGTATCAGAAAGTCGTGAATAGATAAATGTCGCTGTTGGTAATTAGAGTCTTATAGTGCTAATCATACTGCATTGTGAACTTTTGCATTCAGAATTACTGAAGACTTCTGATATTTGCAGGTGTCCAGCATAGCACACAACAGGTGATGTCTCCGTGTGAGCGTTTGCTTTGACTGCTCTTTTCAGAGGATTCCTCTGCACAGAGGACCGCTTTCTTCGTGAAGAGGTGACACTTATGTAAGCACGGTGACAGCCCCGTCCCCCGCTGCGTGTAAAGTGCACATATACAGTTCAGCGTATGTTTTCAGATTCACACTTACACTGTACAAGCAAAGGTGATCATTAATGTATGTAAACAATGAAGTATTTGATTAATTTGATATTAATAGTGCTTATAATAATGAATCCCCTGCCATGTTTTTTTTTATATTTTTTTGTTTTAACTAAATTTGGTGATAATATTATTTTTTAATTAGTAATTTAAAAAATGACAGATAGCAAATATCTTATTTCTGTGCCATGGAGCATTATTATAGAAGACTTGTAAGCAAACTGATTGATTAGAATGACCGTGGGTACTGTAGTTTAAGAATTAGTCTTATTCATACCCTTCTGCTATTCGACCAGGACATCTGTAGAGCTATTTTAACGGGTTTATAACAACCGGTCATTAAAACTGGAACCAGTTTCAGATATGTGCAAGTCTAAAAGCTTTAATCTAGAAAGCATCATGCTGAGGAAAAAAAATACTATGGCTAATTTAGAAATGCTGTCATCACATAGTTTGTCCAGCAGAGCGCCTCAGACTCCATTGTGGCCCAGAGCTGAATACATACATATATATATTCACCAAAGCGCCAAGTTTGACTGGAAAAAGTCCCCAGCAAATCTCCTTTTCATCATAGGATTTTCATTAGAAGTGCTGGGAATTACAGAACTTTTGAATACTGCCAGCTTTGAAACATGCAGCTCCTAATTTGCAGAAACGGCACTTTCTCTGTTTTTCTGTGTTACAAGGTTTTGTTTCTGGAGATGGACAGCAGGCAGAGTGAGATGTTACTCGTGGAGGCCAGATGTGCACGTTTAGATGAAGCCTATCACTAGTTCTGCTTTCATGGTAAAAGAAGTCTTGTAGCTGAAAGCTCCAGATGGGCAAAGGCAGGGCAAAGACCAGCCTCGAGAGTGCTGTCCATCAAAAAACAGCCTCACATGTTTTCACTCCTCCTTTTGCTCGGCTTCGTGATATGAGAAATGATGAAACAACCTGCCTTTGGACCGCACTGGTTTTTAGATGAAGGTGCAGTAGTTAGGAGCTGCTGTCTCTAAGCTTTTCACACGTGACAAATCTGTTTCAAGGCACCTGAACTCCTTAGTTATCTCTGACCTACCAGACCTACTTAAGGCTTCTCAGTCAATAGCTTTGCACTGCCTGGAGGATTTGGCTCAGCTAAAGTTGAACTGAGCTGCAGAGCAGCACATCAAAGCCCCACCCTCTGTGAGTCGACCAGATGTCCCATGGTCATTTTTAAACTCACACCCCAGTGCATGACATGGAGCAGTGAGCAAGCATGTAGACAGAGCTGGATGGGCTGCTTGGAAATTGGAAAAGGAAGCCTGTATTTATGAGGTGGTTTGAGGTGCTGTGTTAAGACAGGCTTAGACTGCCACTCTGCCTCTGACAGCTCTGTTTCCCCCTGAGCTGTGGTGACCAGAGACTGAGTGAGGTGAAGCAGTAAAGGCAGGAGGCCTGTCAAAGCACACTCAGAACCAAGATGGACCCAAAGTGGACTATCTTAAGCAGGTGATGCATCGAATCACATTACTAGAAGATGCAGAGCTCCAGCATTATCTTTGCTGACCTCATACTTTCATGATTAAAAACAAACAGGGAGCGCAGAGTTTATTCAAAAGCCAAAACCTCTGCTTTTCCTTCATGGGCAGCAAAAGCATGTAGGAAAATTAATGAGTAAGTGTAATCTAAGAAATAAAGACGCTCGGGTTGTACTTTTTTACTGCTTACCTCTGTCAGCCTCTTGTTTCTTTGTTCCATGGTGACATCATCAGGTTTTAGAGTGCCCCACTGAGACTGAAAGCAAGAGGTTAGACGTGTGGTCTTCTCTGTGCCGCCATCTTAACAAGCCCCCGAGCTGCACTCAGAGGGAAGCCGCACATCAAATCTGTCTTTCCGTACCTCAGCTAGAGGCAAGGTGAGTGATCTCCCAGAGCAGCTCTCCTCGCCGCTCCCTCTGCCGTGGTCGGCCAGCCCATGTGAGTCAAATTATTGTAATTGAGCAGGGGTGTAGTCGGGTGTGAGGTGATCTCTCTCTTCACCCCCTCCCGGCCTCTTTTCTCTCTCTTTTTTTTCTCTCAGTTATTTCGGCACATGTTGTGAAATGACCAGAAAGCATCTTTTTTTTCTCTCCCCCCTCCCTTTCCTGTAACGCTGCCTGTAACACAGAAATCAATTAGCTCTTTTCAAGTCAGATCAAAGGCTCAATACACCGTCCAGAGCTTTCCAAAACCTCCCCGGGACAATTAAGTCTCCCTTTGGACAAGGACCAGACTGGACAGATGAAGGGAGGCTGCTGCCACTGTTTGTGTCAAGTAGACATAAACGGGCGGTTCTCTGGCCCTATTTCAATGAGCTTTCCTCTAATTGACCAGTTCGTTGTGCATTATTGTGGCAGTATGATGGTTTTAATTCTTTGTGACAGAAGAAACACTTCATTTTAACATACCTGTGCTGTTTTTTGCCACGTGGCCAACACGGTACAGCCTCTTCATCCTGCATGGAGGCGAGGCACCCTGACTGGCTTTGACTGGGTCTCATTTGTAGTCATTTTGAGACTGAAGACATTGCAAGGGATTATGATCATTATCTATCTTTTTGCATCTGTTTTGCACTTGGTTTTGTATCTGTTTGCTGCATTTTTTGGTCACTCTTTGCAGCACTTTTGAGTCGTCTTGCAGTTGCTTGCATCTCTTTGTGGTCGTCTGTTTGCCTTTCCGACAAGGAATGTTAAACCTCTGGGCCTGCGTCCCCCCACCCCTCTACCCTGCGGGCCCAGTACTCTCACTCAGTAAACCACCGGTGCTGTGATGGCACAACATGCGACATCTAACTGATTGGACAAGGCAAAGTGGATGGAGTTTTCATCCACAGACAGGTGCACTGACCCTGTCCACCCTCGAAGGTGCCACTTGCATTTTATTGGACATTTATGGCCAGCCAGCATTTTTTAACAGCCACCTGGATGCAATAAAAGGCCAGCTCCTGAGCTCTGTGGCTGCCCAGAGGATTTCCCAGCAGCTCCCGCGGGACCTCTGGCTAGTTAAGATGTTTATTAAGCTGAAAGTGGTCCAGTGGGAAAACACAGCACTTCTGAGAGATTCGGGCCAGCAGTTTTCTTGTTAGTCGGAGCGCTCCCTGGAGGATTGGGTTTCTTTTCCTTTCAAACCTCGCAGGGAGGACAGGGTCAGTTCACAGGGCACGAGGTTGACCAACTGGTAACTAGGCACATGAACCCAGGAATGGAAATATCTAGAGAGCATCAAGGTCAGCTTGGAGTGATTCCCACAGTTCCAAACACCAAGTATGTCAGCTAAAAGCATCCGTGTTGTGTTTCTAGAAAGTTCAGCGAGAATACAAAGGGCTGCATCTATCTGTAACAGGTCTTAGCCTTATTGGCTGGATGAAGTTAAACTGCAAATGGCAAAGTGTACTGTACTTAAATATTAAAAAGAAAAAGCTTATATATGGCTTTTACAATGCACAACTGGGGTTATTGGACCAAATCCTCTTTCCAGAAGAGCACGGTGAAATTAGTTGTGCTTGCTGTTTGACAGATCTTGACCTCACTAAGCTCTGCTGGATCTCTAGTTCAAAGCCCCGGTCTTTAGCCTCAGGCACTCTGCCCTAATAACTTCATTTTGCCTCTGTTTTGCTTTTTGAAAATTTTTCAGCCACATATGTACACACACACACACACACACACACACACACACACACACAGGAGTTTATAATAACCCATACAGGAAAAGTAGTAGTTAAAATTTCTCCTTTACCACTCACCTTGATAAATATATGTTTGGCTCTCATCTAATTTCAACTTTCTCTTCAGAGTCTCGGGTGAACACGTTGTGAACTGAGCCGCACAAGCAGGCAGTGATGGGTTTTTAGTGCTCTCTGCCTAATGTTCAAGACAGATTAGAAATGTTCGCCCGTGACAGATGCTGTCTAGATCTTCACTACCAGATCCACCCAGCTGCAAAACATCTGGCGGATTTCTACCTTTTTCTCTGAAGTGCAGCCTATTAATGACACACCCGCAATCATACATGTACACGTGCACACACGCGCGCACAGCGAACACATCCACCATGTTTGATTGTGACAGGGAAATAATCACACATATACAGATGTGTGATTGTAGGGAGTTTTTTATGGCTGCTGGCCTCGCCTGGAAGATTTTCTGCATATTTTGTTGCCATTGCTGTTTTTCACATTTTAGGTATCATTTCTTTGTATCTATTGTTGCTCATGCAGCATAACATGGATGGAGTTCTCAAACTGTTGCCATTTAAAAAGGAGCCATTCATATGTAGGTCTATATCATGAGACAGTATCTTAGCCTAGTTTAGCCACAAAGTCTGCAGTTTATTTAACAGACGCAGACTTTTTTAATATTCCACATGAAGTGCTATGGTTGCTGTTAATGGCACACATTCTAAAATCATGCCCAAACATTTTTACGAAGACAATTCCACTGAATAACACGATGAAAGGAGCTGCAGTTCTTGCTTGAGCTGAGACGCTTCTGCAATAAAGATGAAAACAACCACGTGACAACAAATACCATGCATCCTCCTCCACCACGACAATATAACATCTGTTGCTTATGTTTTAAAGCCAAACTTTTAAAGTGTTTTTTTAAGTGTTCTCATTGTTTTGTTCTGGTACTGCACACACTCTGCACCTCTGCATGGGAAATTTAATGGCCCTCGTTGGACGAAGGCTTAAGATTCTTTAGGAACTCATCAACAGAGAAAGTCACAAATACATGTGTGTGTGTGTGCGTCAGATGGAGACATTTGGAGACCATGGTTTAATTTAGTTTGAAATTGCCATGCAGTAAGTTGTTCCTCATGTGTCTCAACAGCTTAGGCTCACATGAAGACTTTTTGGCCATCGCCTGTGTGTGAAGTTAAACAGAAAGGGAAGAGGGAGATCCCCACATCACAGAATAGAAAGATGTTGTTATTGCTGGGCTTCATAATGTTCATCTGTTGCCATCTGTGGTCCAACTTTGACCAGCCTTTTAAAATGTTTTGGAGGTAATCCGTTCGAAAATGAAAAGTAATCATTAGGCTTTCATGAAACATTTTGATATTTGTTTTTTATTATTTTGCATAACCCAGTGCAGAAGAGGCCTTATTCAATTTGCATTTTTGTAAAAGAAAAGAAGAAAAACTATGAATCTATGATGTGCAAGTGATAGTAATTATATTGATGTTGAAAGGAAACGTTTATTTTCTTCTTTACTTTGGCATCAATGCAGCCAAATTACAATAAGTTAAAAAAAATATATATATATTAATTATATTTAGAAAAGAAAAAAATGATCACAGAAATTTTAGGGGAAATAATTCAATAACTTTATGTAAATTCATGAATTAATTACATATAGTTATATGCTCCTATTATACTCTTAACCTACTAATCATTTATTTCTATTTTATTTTTAAGTAAATTATTCTCTAAAGATTGCCATTTTTGCTTTGGTAATTAAATGCTCGGTGCAACATTAACTCGCAAGTGAGAGGTCCTTGACTTCTGCAAAAGTACACAGAAGGTGTGCATGCTTTTTGTTGTGTCTCCTGAACTGTGATTGAATAATACAAACAAAAACTATATCAAAACAATATGTAGGATGAGGCAAAATTTGAAAAGTAATGCATAAAACACAAATAATACAATAATATGGTAATAATACAATAAGAAACATGCTTTCAGTACTTATTTATAATATATAAGTAGTAAAATAGTTTAAAAAATTATATTTATTGTTAAAACAAACAAAAAACAGCTGGCTTTCTTTGCTGTTATAGTTATAGTTAGAAGTTACATGTTTTTTATTCAGACTGAACTGAATAATACATTTTAGATTTGTTTTTAAAATGATGATGTTATATTATATATATATATATATATATATATATATATAAATTGATAGAAATAAAAGAAATGCAGAAATAATAATATAAGACATTGTAATTTTATTATTAGAAGTACGGACATTGAACTATACATTGAAATTTCTTCGTAAGAATTAAAGCAAGGACTTTTTAAACATTTTGGACGCCCATAATAAGTAAATAAATACATAAATAGAATAGAGTATACGGGTGAGAGTTCTTGTAGGACAAACATAAAGTTAAAAAAATAAATAAATAAATAAAAACTATATGTATATACTTCACTGAAAGCCAGACACAGTAATAACAAAATTAGTCAAAGCAAAATTAAAACGCTGTGCTCACTTGGTTTTACAGAAAACATTACATCACATTATCTTTTATTACTGTAGTGTATTTACAGTACATAAATAAATAATGTGTATTAACCTGTTCTTTTGCGTTCTCGTGTTAATGTACCTTTAAGAGACGATAAAACGTTGCCGTGGATGAGCAGCCACTGTTGTACTTGTTAGTTTTGTCCAGCAGGGGGTGCTGTTGTCATTGGGATAGTGTGTATTGTGGCTCTCTCTCCAGCGTCGCCTTATAGCTGTGAATTAATATGTGTCCGGACTGAGTCAGGAGACCAGGTGCATAAATCTGACTCGATCGTGGATCACTGTCATCAGATGAGCCGGTCCGTCACGAAAACCGACAGCGCTGCGTGTAAGTGCGCCTTAAAAATGACGGCGACTTATTAAAACGTTCTTAAACGATGCTTTTTGGCTAGCAGCGTACTTTTCACAAGATTTGCTTCCTATTTTAGGAAATGTAGACAAATACAGATAGTAATAATCTCAACTTTGAATTACTGTTCATAAAAATACATCCAGTATATCATTAGAAGTGCTACAGGTATACGCGTGTGGCTAGAAAGTGGGACTATATTTTTTACATATTAGCTTAATTCGATTACAGCTTTAATTTGCTCACTGCGTCATAGCAAATGTAGCCTAAACGCAGGTAAACAGATTTCTACCGTAGTTTTTTGTTTTTTTTTGGGGGGGGGGGGGGGGGGGGGGGGGTGGGGGGGGGGGGGGGGGGGGGGGGGGGGGGGGGGGGGGGGGGGGGGGGGGGGGGGGGGGGGGGGGGGGGGGGGGGGGGGGGGGGGGGGGGGGGGGGGGGGGGGGGGTGGGGGGGGGGGGGGGGGGGGGGGGGGGGGTTTAAGAAGAAGACTATAAAAGCTGTATGTCAGCTTGCTGCCACACGGGCCTGTCAGGCCATTTGTCAGGAACTCAATAAATTTGTCAGTGGAGGAGGAAGAGAAAAAAAAGCAGAATTCAATAAATCATAACATAAACAAATCTAGCCATGAGTTGACAGTGCTGTATTATACTTTGGCTTAATCCTCTGGGAGCTGGGATTATCCTGCACTGGGCTATCATTTTTTGGGGGTGGTGGTGATGGCGGGGCTGCCTCAATAAAATAAGAAAGGCCGTGTGGTTCAATGTGGAGTAAAAAGCGGGAAAATGTGACAGAGTGGGTAGAAAGACAGTTCAAATGACTCCTTTGTTATCCTGCATGGTAACATTTATGTAACTACACCAACGATTTGAAGAATAGTATTTAAAATAATGGCATGTAAAATACAAATAAATAAATAAATAAATATTTAAAAGCGAGGTAAATTTAGTAGTCCTATATCCCGGCTCTCACAGGCCGATGGGGCCCTGGGCTGTCTCACTGTTTGTTGTTACAGTGGTTCACTGACTGTTCACTGTCTGAAATCACATTATAGCTGCATGAATTTTTTTAGCCCATGAAACCAACGAAGAAGTGCAGAAAACATTCAGTATCCCAAATTAATTTACCGCTGATTGATCGGAAATTGACGCTCAAACCTTTATAATAATCCTCCCTGTTGATCCACGAGGCTCAGCCTGTCCGTTGACTTGATGGGGAGAAAAAAAAACAATTTTTTTTAAAGTGATCTCCCTCTGAAACTCTGTCACAGCCACAGTAATGGCCAAAAAGACAAAAGAAGAATATGACACATTTCTTCCCCCAGTTCAGAGTCTCCCTAGGCTCAGAAACTGCCCGCTGCTGCTCAATGTGAAGGTTTTGTAGGTGTTGAAGTGCAGATCGGCAGCAACAACAAAAAAAAATAAAGGAAGTGTGTGTGTGAGCGGTTTTTTTTTTCGTTCGAGTTTAAAAAAAGGGGGCATCGTGGAGAGCTTAGACTCATTAAAAGATCAAAGTGAGTTAACTATCAAAGTCTTCAAGCCCTGCAATTTAGGGAGCCATTATGACTTTGGTTTGCTACCTCTGAGGATGTGAAATGCTCGTCCCAATTTCGCTGAGGTGTTTTATTTATTTTTCTAAAGAAAAAAAAATCTTATCGGCGAGCTTTGTTTTAGGAATAATTAATAATATGAGCGTTTTAGTATAAATGAGCCTATAATGGTAAAGAAAAGTGGGGATTAGATGATGTGCAGCGCAGTATTACCGGCCCACACATGCGGGGTGATATGGATTATAGTTTTACGTTTTAAAGGTGATTTTCTGAGACTTTGCGTCGCTGCATTGATTGTAGCCTCCGGGTTTAAGCAGAGCAGGCCGGGCACTGCTGGAGTTATCCTCTGAGCTGGAAACTGAATGAATTGTGAGTGCCTCCCAAAAACACACCGCAGTGTAAATGTAATTAAAGCAGAACGATTGTCCGTAATTTTTGTGCCCATATTTCAGTTTTATTAAATTTAAAACGGTGTTTTAATTTGATGAAATTATCGTAATTATTTCATTCCCTTTCCTGCAGTAGGCTTTCTCTTCTCTTTTTTTAATCGGCCTACACTGATTAATTATGATACATTAATTTTACTCCTGCGAGTGGGCTGTATTTATTTCCTTTCTTCCTTATGCACTTTCCTTATATATTTTTTTAAATTCTGCCTTAATGAAATTGAAAAGTTTGACTATATAGAAGGCAAAAGTTTGCGCAAAAACCGCAGTTTTATTTTGCTTCAAAGAAGAAAAAAAACTTTCCTTCCGCGATAATTCCAGTGTGGAATCACGTTTTTGCTACTTCCCCAATTGAAATGAAAATTATTATTAAAATTATTATTTCTTTTTTTTAATGTTTTTACTTTCAGAATTATTAAGTGAAGCCTGAAACCAGAATTACAGCGAACTCCTGCAGGAACGTTAGCCTCTCTGAGGGCGCATTATAATGATCTCTTACCTTTCCGATGGACGTAACAGTTCTGCTTAGCTTAAAGTAAATTGCCTAACTTTAGGGACCATTGCTTTCTGTTCTGCACACCTGCTGCAACGTTTTTTTCCGCCCTGGAAGGCGAGGGAGGGCTTGTCATGTAGTGCCTCATTAAAACACCGCAGGCTGAAAGTCGGCGGATTGATTTATTGAATGAATGTTTGATGTCCTCATTCACGCGAGTGACCTGGCCGATAACTGCTAAATGAATGGAGGGAGGAGAGGTATCACATGCTTTTCTTCCTTTCCTTTTCTTTAAATGTATTGATTATATTGTATTGGTAGTCCTCCGCTCCTAATGCTGCTTAGTGGTAAGATAATCCAATATAGTGGGCGGAGGTAATTGACCCCATGTTGATAGAAGCGCTGGAAGGAAACCAAGCAAACCGGGGGTGGATGACTTCATGAGTGGCAGGTATGTCCTCATTTTAGCAAGAACACGAGTCCTCCGATGAGAAATGCAACGAATTTAAATATTTATATTAGATTTCGGTGTGCTGTAAACATTTCTGCGATGGATAAATCCATCTAAAACTGCCACTGTTGGTGAAATCTCCTCTCTGCGCCTGTGTTTTAGTGATCGGCAGCTGTTCTCTTGTTGAACAGCAGAGGGCAACGCCAACAATCTCTTCTCTGTTTCACCAAACTGGGCTACAGGTCATCGCCTTGATGCTTCACAAAGGCTGTAAGAAACAACACACAGCAGGCCTTTGGACTGAAGGTAAACACTGGCTGTGGAGATGTGATATACTGACATATGATTTTTTTTAAGGGTCCATTTTTTTTTTCCTGAGAGGAAATATTACATTAAATTATGTAAAAAAAAAAATACCTGTT
Organism: Haplochromis burtoni; assembly: GCF_018398535.1. Lineage (NCBI taxonomy): Eukaryota > Metazoa > Chordata > Actinopteri > Cichliformes > Cichlidae > Haplochromis > Haplochromis burtoni. The sequence goes on from NW_024582456.1 coordinate 605,054, forward strand.
TATTTGCACAGTTTACTTAAAAATATATTGTTAATATTATTATTACGTGGAACCGTTATGACACTTTAAATAAAGTCCACAAAAAGCTATAGCTCACCCCAGTATAATATAAATATAATATTTACTATAATATAATATTTACTGTTTACCGGCCTTCTCCATGTGTCCACTCTTTTTTTTGCCTACCCGGGGTGTGTAGCTATAGAAGTATATTACATTGTGCCACGCAGCGTGTCACGGGGCACAGTGGACGATCTCATTAGCAGCCCTGTAATTTCAGGCAGGCCTCAGTGCATTAGGGTACCCCTCCGCAGATTTTTAAACATCTTGATCGCACCTTGGATTTTTTTTTCTGATAATGTCTGATTTTCTTTTCTATTTGTGAAATCTGAATTCATGGGTTTTTATTAATGTACCTTAAAAAGCACGTGGATTTTTTTTTAACTGATAATTTCAAGTATTTGTAATATGGGGGTTTGTTTTGTTTTGCTGTGGGATCCTCACATTAAATAATAATATTAATAATAATAAAATTAAAATAAAGATCAGTTCTTAAATAAGAAGGTTGTATTTATTGTCAGGAAGATCGTGTCAGTTATTATTTATTTATTATTTTTCCTCTCTGACCTTCCTTAAGATGAATAGCTGTGGTTGGCAGAGGCGACCTCCGTGCCGGACAGCCCGCTGTTATCGCCACTGATCGCCAGGTGCATCAGCTGAAAGGCAACAGCAGCTTCCACTGGAGACAATACACAAAAGAGCGTGGAAACACAAGCACACACATACACACACTGCCTAAATTCATATGCATTTTTTTTCACAGTATAACAAATGTCCACTGAGTCCACGGAGGGCATTTTATGGCATCAAAAAGGCGCATTATTTAATCCACCACACAATGTAATAATACTTCAATTGTGTTATTATCTGTATTATTATTGTTGTTGTTGTTGTTGTTGTTGTTATTGCTATGATGGCAGGTCAGGCCTCAGTAAAATATCACTTTGGGCTGTCTGCTTTAGGTTGCCTGTCTGTGTGTTGTTATTGGACTGTGTGGAGCTCACTGTACTCTGCTCCAATAGCATCCCAATAGCAGTGAATGGAGGACTGAAAAAAAAAGTGTAGCCATGCATGCAGGAGTGGGAGGATCTACTCGCTTCAATCTCGATCTCAGACTTTTGCAGCGACAGGGGCACAACCAACCAACCGTCTCTGTTACTTCCAAAGAGTTACTGCCGGGACATCCTACACACACACACTCATACACACACGCACACACACACACACACACACACACTATACTATCTTTGGATTTGTTCTCAACTTTTACTTCTGCGCTTTTTTCCTTGGCGAGACTGTAATCCCGTGAAGACATTTTTCCAGACTTCTCCCGTCGGCTTAGGGGCGAGAAGATAAAGCTTCCTCGGTCCTCTTATCATAACAGGTGACTGTTCAGAGTTTCCACAGTTTCTTATTAGCTTTGTCTTCCTGCACGCTTCTCTGACACATCAGGGATTTACATAGCCAGCTTTTAACTGCCTTTACCTTTTAGCCATTGCGAGCACAAAGTCGAGTTTTTCCTCCTCACAGTTTAGTTTATTTTCCCCTTTCCTCCTCCGAGCTGCAGGCTGTATCCCACACGGATCTCAGACGGCTTCCTACACAGCATTTTTCCCCCTCCGATCAGCTCTGTGTGCCCGGGATTTTCGTGTCACGTCTGACCGTATTCTTATGGATATTGCAACAGGTCTGGTGTCACTGGAGCGCCTCTCCGCGGGTGAACAGTCCGAGACGTGCATCATGCTAGACGGCATTAAAATAGAAGATCACCCCCTGCGATCGGGACAAGCCACACTCGGAGTTATGCTCGGTGAGTCTTCTTTTTCTGTTGTGTAAATTACTCTGATCTGCGCGATCAAACGCTCGTGTTTGGATGTCATTATAATATTTCATTTTCTTTTCTCTGCATGCGCCCACACTGCTGTTTATTTCCTGATATCAGTTCAAAAGTATGCAAAATCGACGAAAGGTCGCACTCATGTGTGCAAATGGATATAATAACAGATCCAGATAAAGAGAAATAGCCCCTTTAAAAAATGTCTCTCTCTATATATATATTACTATTATTGTTGCAGTCTGGATGAAGGCGTAATTCGGGCCTTATATGAAGAGTAAATAAAACCAATTACAACCCTGTTTCCTTTATAATAATATCTTAAACCTCAGCGGATTTCTTCAAACAGACTGGCAAAATCTGAAGTGATTTGGGGGCTTTTATCAGTTATCACTTATTGCAGTCCTTGATTCAGGCCTATTTCCTTTCTTTCTGACGGGAAACTCTTGTGCCTTTTCCCAGGGACTGAATGTCATCACAGATCCGTGTGTGAAGGATGCCAGCGTCCCATCTCCGACCGCTTCTTGATGAGAGTCAACGATTCCTCGTGGCATGAAGAGTGTTTGCAGTGCACCGTGTGTCAACAGCCCCTCACCAACAGCTGTTACTTCAGAGAAAGGAAACTTTACTGCAAACACGACTACCAACAGTAAGCACAGTTTCCGGGAAGGACTTTTCGCTTTCCCTCCCTCTCTGTCTCACTTTCTCTCTCTCCCTCTCTCTCTTTGTGTGCATTTATTCGCATTGTTTTGGTGATTCAGTGATTTTTTCTAAATCTTTTTTTTTTTTCAAAAATGGGTACATTGGGTGGTTTCTGTTGACCTGACCCAGAGGCCTCCTGTGCGCAAAAGTGCACCTGAAACGTCATTCAGCTGTAAATGCTATTTGAATTTTTAAAAAGATGTAACCGTGGAAATAAGGAGACTTAAACTAACCTGTTGCCATCGCTTCTTCCTCCGTTGGTTTATATTTACTTCATGTAAAATGCTTATTTAAAAAAAAGAAAACGGAATTAAACCAAATGTCTTTTCGTTGTTAAGAAAAAAAAAATATATTTAATATTATAAGAGTGCTCAGACTCGCACTCGGGCTGCTCGCATTAGCGGTCATATATTATTGTCGTGTACTTGGCTTTATTATTGTCACACTGGCCCACGATATTTCCACGTTTGTCTCTTCGCAGCGGATGCATTTATAGCAAAAGGATGCGATCCCACTCAGGCCCGAGAATATGCAGGCGTGGTGCAGTCTTGATTTTTATTTTTTCCGCTTATTGTCATACATTTTCACTTTACCAGCAGCCGCCTCAGAGTTTTTCAAATATGGAAAACGTAGTCTGAGACTACGGCGCTCTTACGATTTATTTTCCGATCAGCTCCTTCATTCTTTAAATCACTTTTTTTCATTGATGTAATCAGATTTTACTAGTTAAAATAATAATATAATAATAATAATATCATTATTACAGTTTTAAGTTATTCCAACTATTCTTATTCGTATTTGGTTTATTAGAAATGCGTGGCAGGCATTTAACCATTTATTGAAAAGCAATATGCGCAAAATATTGCACAGAATTACACCAACCTGCAAAGCTGAGGTTATAATTAAAAGCTCGGCCATGTGCACAACCGCGATTCGAAGTGCATACATAAAATTATATATACATGCATGTATAAATCTGGTGTAATCATTAAATTTTCAGCTTTTCCAAATATCTAAATAATAATGATAATAATAATAATGATTACAATTAAAAAAAAAAGGGGCTGTAAGTTAAATTGCTATACTGGCGTGCATTACATCAGCAGACTGAGTGCAGATTGTTCATCTGGACATTTGCTTGAGAAAATAAAACACCATAATTATTATTACAGCTAATGCTCATATATATATATTTAAAACAAAGGAGAATTGTATTTATTTTTTGTGCAATTAGACTAGTACAGTCTTAAAACTACAAGGAATTGTCACATTGTTTTTTTAATTAAAAGCTACAATAGCTTTATGTTTTAATTCAGGCATAAGACAGAAATCATTTTAAAAAATGTAAGTTAAATTGCAGGTGTTAAATTTTTCCCATGCAAACACTTAAAGCAGGATGAGCATTGACTGTGAAGCAGAATAAATTAGTGAATGGAATCAGTAAATTATAACAAACCAGCAGAGATGGCAGATATAGGGAAGCAAATACTGAGCTTAAATAACAAAAGTATTACAATAGTGAGGGTTGCTGTTTGGCCTATGAGGACCCTGGGGTGGCCTGTGTTTCTCATCGCATGAGCGCTTTTCATGCTTGTCACTAAATTTTCAGCTTTTTGTGTCCGGCCTTTTTAACAATTCTACTTCGATTACCGGGACATTATGGCTCTCTGTTAGATACCGTGCAAGCAACAAAGAGTTACATCTATTGCCATGCGTGCCATTCATCCAGCTCTGTGACAGGAGTGTAGTCGGCTGATAACAATGGAAAATTCATAGCAGTAACTAGGGGATACCAGAGTCACGGCGTCACGGCTCAGAGGTGCCTGGAAGTTGAGACAGTCCGGCAGGGAGCGAGAGGGAGAGAGAGAGGGAGAAGGGATCTCTTTCTCATGCCTGCTTCAGCGTTGTCCATTTGGAGAATTTCTGAAATGAATTCGGTGTGTGTAAAAAGAAGAGATAAAGACAGACGTGCCAAGACTGGCAGGCTCTGTCTGCCTGCCTGATAGTGTCTACTGCCTGGCGTTTAGTTTCTGATATGCTCTTGAGGAACCATATTTGGAATATAGCTGACCATTTCCCTCTTTTTCCCTCTCTGCCTGGTGAGCTTGTGTGGCAAAGCTGATCACTGCAGCCAAACGCAACAACCTGCTGGGCGCCGTCCTGCTCTCACACGCTATTATTCATCACGTCTTTTATTCTTCTCCCACCTCCTTTTTTGTTTGTTTGTTTGTTTGTTTTAACTCCTCCCAGGTTTGGTTTTGGTCTTTGACACCGACACAAGTATAGTCCCTGCCTTTTTTTTCTTTTTCTTTTTTTAACGTTGTTTATTCCATTTGCATTGATGGGATACTTAAAGATGTAATTGGCACCTTTTTGACTTTTATGACATCCATTTAAGATGCATTTCTCAGCCCACAAACTGCTTTGGGCTGCGAAGAGAGCTCCTAGCCATACAGAGGTCTACGTGCCTAATAACATTCCTACAGCAACTGATTCATGCCCCGTAATCAGCTCTCACTAGCTATAATAAATCAAGGAATTGGCAAGCAGTCTTTTTTCACACCTTTGGAACAGGTTTAAGTGCAGACAGGGGAAAACAATTGTGTACTGTATTATTAAAACTCCCACCAACCCAGTTCAACACAACCTGCTCCATATAGTGCAATTATATAGTAACAAGATTGGATTTTATTAGTCTTTTTCCCATATGTTGGCTTTGAGAGTGTATGCACGAGTGTGTGTAACTGACCTGTGCTCGCCATTATCTGTTTTGTTATTTATTTTGAATGAGGAATATTTTTGATGGTATTAAGAGTCCTAAAGAGGCCGTCGCCATGTGAGGTAAAATGAAAAATTAAATGTAATGTATTTACGGTAAGAATATTTTGAGGGCAAAGAGCTGTCAGTTGGACGAGAGGTGTAGTCGTGGAGGAGCAACAAGCTCAAACGAGACACGCGGTATGTGAAAGGTAGTGTGGAATCGGGCCAATCCAACCGAGTTTGTTGTGCCCTGGTGTTCGAAGGTCAATTATACATCATTAGAAAGAGAGAGATCTTTTCCCCAAGGGGGGGGGGGGCTTTTCTTCTAGCCGAGCAGATGCTTTGAAAGCAGCCGTGTAATAAGGCTTATCATTTGAACCCAAGTGTTGGACAACACCCCTGTAATGGACTGTCTTGTTAGAAACTGCCATAGGCTCCATCTACAAAACATAACATTAACTAACTATATTATACACCGCGCCGCCTACTTTTGGGTGCCACTGATGCATAAAAAACCTCTCATTTCATAGTGGATTTTTTTTCCTCATGCTCTATAAACTTTTATTGTCTAGCAACATGTTATTTTAAAATGTTCCATTTGTAAGCCATCCAAATACATCAGCCTGCATATTTCTTTTTTTGAAATCTTTTACCTCACGTGCTGGAGGCTAAATTTAATTCAGGTCACGGTAGTATGAGCAGTAGAAAAACACAGCGGTGATGAAGCCATAAAAGAAGAGCTCCCAAAACTGGTCTTACCTCCCATGTATTCCAGGACGATCCCCCGGTGTGCTGAGAGGTGCTTTTTAGAACAGTTTGGAGCGCCCTCCTGTGAAATTGTTGTTTTTTAATTAGCCGTGCTTGGGACGCAGCAGCGGCAGCAGTGTGTGTGTGTGTGTGCCGGATAGATGCTGACGGCTGGGTTTCTGTGTTAGCTCACCCATTTTGTGTGCGTGTGTGTGTTTTACACTCACAACGACACTCCCGTGTGGCCTGGCACTTGTGAACACTCACTATATGGATAGCAAACATTTAAAAAATAAAGAAATAAAAATAATTTTTTTAAAAAGCCACCGGGATGTGTTTTGTGCTGCCAGCGCAGCTGGGTAGTTTTGCAGTTAAAGACTGTCCTTGTGTATTTTAAAGTGCTTCACAGGCAGCTCTGCAGGCAGATGCGAGTGTGTATTACTGTTTTTTGTGTGTGGAAGGCTTCCTTAACTTTTTATTCCTTAATTCTGCCTAAAAAGGATAAAAATGTGTCTTTAGCTGCTGCTCTTGGGTAAATAAGAGAGGACCTCTACGGAGAGACAATTCTAATGTTAGAAACACAAAACTGGATAATATTGCTTCAGCTTGCTGGGATTTTTTAGTGCTCGGCAAGGAGCTAGCTGAAGCTGGCCCGTTCCTCTGTAAGGAAGTATTGGGTTTTATGTCAACATGGCTCGGCCTGTCCCAGCAGCATACTAGGATGCATCATCTGTCATCTCATGGTTTACTAACTGTGCACCCCACCCCGCCCCCGAAACACATTTAGACCATTAAAAAGACCTGTTAAAGTGTGTTTATTTGCATCACTACCAGCATCTGTGGGTTTTTTCTTCTTCTTTTGTTGTCCTTTCTAGTTCCCATAAAGTGTGATATTTAATTTTTCCGTGAGCTCTACATGTTAAAAAAAAAGGTGTTGTACGTTTTTAAGTTACATCCATAAAGAGTTCACTGGTTTTGTCTGCCAGTGGCTTTCTGACATTATCAGTAAATATCAAGTTCAAGTATTTTGTTATCAAATCGAGTGATGTCATTGATCTTCCTGTTTCTAAAGGCATTTCCCCCCAGTGTTTTAGTCCTCCCTGGGTGCAGGGGATGAGTAGTGTGTGTGTATGTGTGTGTGTGTGTGTAGCAACAGTTGGAGCACAAAGCACTTTGCAGGACGCTATGGGAAGCCACAGAGGCTCAGCCACGGTAATGCCCATCACCACTTTAGAGGCCAGACTGGTGGCAAGGGATGTGGAAAGAGGTCTCTGTGGCTTTGTGTGGGGGGGCTGTTGTGCAGGGGAGGAGAAGGATCTGCAGAGGGATCTGCCTGGTGTGCTCACATTACACTGGATGATAGCAGAGGGGTGCAGAGGAACTCAGGCGTGCAATTTGTTGGTAGCCACAATTTAACCTCATCTCCTAAAGCCAGCAGTTAGGCAGCCAGTGGGACATGTCAGTCAGTCGGGAATGCTAATCAGCGACGGTCGAGAGAAAGCCCTCGACTCGGCGATGCAGGGATTTTCATTACCGGTTCCAAGTCCTCGGGCCTTCAGGTTTATTTTCACAGCGTGACAACTCTTCATAACAAAAAGTACGACAACCACAAACCATTAAATGCAATTTACAAATTAGATTTTGGCTAAATCAGTGAAATACTGTAATGGCCTCCTTAAAGTAGCCAGCCGAAAAAATACACACGCTCAGCAAATGTTTTCAATTTTGATTTCCCAGATTACATGTTTAAATCAGGACAGCAAGCATTTTCAGTAGCCGGATTTTTGCAGTTACTATAATGACTTATTTTTAAAGGACGCATCGTTTTCCACGTGCCACTGAGAGGGTAACAGTTCCTAATTATTAGCAACACTTCTGATTACATTTCAGATCTTTTCATCTTTTGTCTGGTTTTATAGCCTGGAAATAGGCCACACTTGTTCCTTCAGGCTGGCAGGTCGAACGGGCATGAGAAATTGAGACATGGCCTCTGCTGCTGGCTCGCGATATTGCCGCTGGCCCCAACTGTGTATATGTGATCCCACTCTGGAATGTTTTTCCAACACGTAGGCTTTTCACAGATACACTGGAGAGGACTGGCATCATAGTGGCAAGTGCTGCATTCAGACTGTTGTGTGCCCAAGGCTTACTCTCACACTCACGTCACACATTCTAGCTCTACATGGGAATGGGCAGAGCAGTGTGTTTGTCTACATACACCCCACGTTTTTTTGGGTTTTTTTGTGAGGGTGTGGGCGCATGTGCATGGGCACCTCCTTCCTCTCTCTCAGCCCCTTTCTGTCTTTTGTCTTTAATCTAAGCAAGATCCACTGCCTCTCATTCACACTGCGTTGTAAAAGACACATTTCAGCACCTCGTCATGTTATGTTGGTCCTTTGAATTACAGCAGTGTAGATTTATTTATTTATTTTTATTTATTTCTTTGCACAGATGCATCATAACACATTTCATTGTCTTCTTTTTAACCCTTTTAATCTTCATCAAATGAGATTAGCCCCCAAATACCGGTATTCCTGCCCAAAGTGACTGACAGAGATTTGCACTTTTATCATTAAGTGTGACACTAAGCTGGTCGGAGCTTTGTTTTGAATGGAGGGCCTGACGGAAACGGGGGCTCCTAATCCTTTTATTTGTGTCAGGCCTAGAAAGAGGGAAGAATGGGGCCGGGGTGGGATTGGGCTACAGAATGCCGTGGCCCTTAGTCCCCTCAAGACCCGAGCTACACAGCCAAGTGAGCATGAGAGTCATCTTATGTGGTCTGTGCACTCGAGTAGACACACACTCACACACAGGGGCACACATTTTTGCATCTGCAGGACAGCATGTTTCAAAGTTTGCACCAGCATCTGCGCACAGTACAAACCACACGCGGGATTTTCTCCTACCTATGCACACAATCAGAGATAGATACACACAGACACGTACCTGCGTGTGTACCTATCTCTGTGAATCTGAGCAGATACACACACGGAGCGTGTACCTGCTCAGATTCACAGCAAGCATGAGTCCTGCCTACAAGTGCATAAATTCCAGTAGCAGGAGGTTCAGTCTAGGATGAGATTAATAAAGTTTGCCAGTTCCCTGGTCGAGGTCCAGTGCAAGGCTTTTGTCTGCAGCTCACATCGGGTTGTGGGGCTTCGGCTCCTTTTGTGTGTGCACCCTTGTGGTAATCCATCTCCAGCAGGAGTCCCCTGGGGCACTTTATTTACTCATTCAACTGTTTGGAAGTCTGTTAGACTGCAGATCAGATGCAGTGAGACCAATGTGATTACTTTAACCAGCACTTGCAGATTCCTGCCCAGCATCTCCTCTCACCCTGAACTGGTTTTGCTCTGCAGGTGGGAGGGAAGGTCCACACTGGCTCATCCTCCCCTGTCTGTCCTGTTTACCGGCATGGTTTTAGGGCCTGTCCAATATCCTCTGTTATGAAAATCCTGCATTAGATATTGAACCTCCTGTGCCCACACACCGTACAGCTGATAAATCCTTTATTATCTTTGTGTATCTGACTTTGCTTTTCCTTTTTTTCTCTCCCTTGCATCTCAAAAATACAACCTTTAAAAACTGATGGCTTCCTGAATTTTTTTTGCTCTCTCAGTACGTCGTAATTCAGCACCCATAGCAAGTGTGGTGTCACAGTGTAAAAACTAACATCTATGTTTTATTGCAAACAGTGAAATGGATTTGGTTATCCATCCATCAACATAAACCCAGAGCTATGTATTTGGGGCTAACCCCCATGTTAAACCACTGCAGGCTGTCAGGGCTCTCTGAATTTACTCCTCGTGTCTTCCCCTTGGCGTGGCTGGGGAATATGGTTGCGATCAGCTGCCAGCACCGGCATCTAGAGCGAGAGCTCCCTAAACTTGCTGTTTAGAACCGGCTGCTGATTGGTGATGGCTGTCTTGGCAAGAAAAATAACTCCGTATGAAAACAGTGCAGATTGGATTTCTATGCGTCTGACTCACTCCCGTCCTCTCTGACTGGCCCCCCCACGGCAAGCCAGCATGATTTGTGCATGAGGTCCCGTGACCTATAGAAGCTTCAAAAAGCAGCGAGGGGAAATATTTGGATGATCCTGATGGGGGAGTGGAGACACGGGAGGGAGGCAGAGATGATGGGGGGGCTTGGTAAGAGCAGGGTTAAGCGATGTAAGGCAAGGCAGATGTGGAGAATCTGCAGTGCAGCCATTATGAAAAGGGAGTGTGTGTGTGTGTGTGTGTGGGGGGGGGATGATTCTGGGCTCTTAGCACCCATCAAAATCTCCACTGTCCTTTAGGAGAGAGCCAGCGTGTTCTGCTTAAAAAACGTGTCAAACAGGGAGGTAAAAGTGCACAGTGGGTTGGAAAGGGCTGAATAGACGAGGCGTTTTATGATCAGGTACCGTGCCGTGATACTGATCGTTTGTAACCCCCCCACCCCCCCGCTGTACACCCCCGATCCCTTCTCTTCTCCCTTTACCTTTCCTCTGCTGGTTGGATATTAATATTTCCCAGAAAGTTGCTACAATACATCTTCCTGGGAATTTCCACGTCTCCAAAACGCTGAAAAATGATCTGGTGTCTATGAAAGAGATGGATAAGGGGATACAACATTTTTTTTTAAAAATAAGATAGTTGTCTTTGTCTTTTTTTTGGCACGTGTGATTTTCTAGTTGTGTCTGAATGGAAATTTCTATATTTCCACCTCGATAAGAAAAATGTGTTGCTGCAGGTGAAGGCCGAGTTGTTTGCTCGATTCATCTAAATTTTCCTCCTCTGGCGCGCGGTATTGTTTGATTCCACCTCTTGGCCTCATAGCACATTATTTATGCGCAGAATTTGCCTCTGGGGGCAGCTCGCTGGAAACCCCGTTGAACAGAAATAGCTGTAGTAGGCCGAGGCTCAAACCCAAACTCAGCAGTTAAAAAAGCAAATCTGTGCTCCAAGGCCGCCCCAATCAGTCTTTGGCCTCTGTGCTTGTCGCTGCCTCCTCCTGAGAGTAGGTGGGTTGACTGACCCCCCCCCCCAGGGTTTCTGTCTGCCTTAATGCTGGCCCTGCAGGCCCAGCATCACAGGGGGAGCGCTGTCCCAGCCCCCAGGCCAGATTTGTGATCTGAAACCAGAGCTCTATCGTTGTGTTGTGATCCCAGCTGGAGAGACAGCGCCGGGTCTGAGTTGGAGCCCTCTCGCAGTGTGCAGCCGGGGTCACTGGTGGCCTCTCGGCCTTCAGCACTCATCAATCCACCGTGCTTCTGCAAAGCACCAAGCGAGACTGAAATATTTATTGACCCCTCGTCTTTCAGTTATTCTAAGTTTCTGTCTCACAACAAATACTGCAGAAAAGAATTATTGATGAGGTCATGTAACTAATTGCATCTAGCTTAAGACGGACTGTGAATAGTAGATGAATGCTGCAAACGACTTGTAGCATCAGTAGCATCACACTGTTAAAATTCCTTCCTTTATGTCCATGTAACCGTAGCTGCTTTCACTCAAAGTCTTTATTATGGGAAGAAAACAGAAAAATCATGACTTAAGAAAAATGCCACTTTGAGTGTTTGTGGTGTGAAATGTTTATCTCATTGTATCTGATGGGTTCCAGCTCTATAGTGCATTTAGTGATGTTTCTTTGCATTCCTGTTTGAAAGTGCTTGCATGTGTGTAGCTGTACGTGCGCATCCCATGCCTGAGTCTGTCTGTCAGCCAATCACCGGACATGCTGTTGGCAGGCGATCCACTCTTTGGATTCTCCTTTTTGGTCGTGCAGCTCTGGAGGTGCAAAAAGTGGTGCATGCCACCCAAACCACCAGCTACTTACGC
>NW_024582456.1:616998-654333 GCF_018398535.1 Haplochromis burtoni
CCCCAATTCTCTATCATCAGCCGAGCAGCCCTCTCTCTGCTCTCCAAGCTCTCCTTTTCCTGGGCCCCAGAATCTGGGCTGTGGCCTGTGGATGAGTGCTACATCCTGGCTGTCAGCACAGGGGTTAGCTGGGGATTGGCCTGTGGTGGAAGTGCAGTATCAGGCCCTGTCTGTCAGCTCCTCGTTCGACTTCCTCCCGCCCCTCGGCACAGGCCGCCGTCAGTGGCACAAACATACGTTGAGCTGTGACTGACTCGGATCTCAGGCTTGAAAATGAAAGCATCACCCTCAGAATAGGCATATTCATAGCCCTGCCATTGAAAAAGGGGCTGTTTAAGTGCTCGGGTGTTGTGTTTTTAAACAGACCACGAAAAGCTTTGACAGATGGTTTACCATTTCACCCAGGATTTGATTTCAGGTACTTTCAACCGTTTCTCTCCGACTTCCGAAGAATGACCGCTCACCCGCGGCATGCATGCGAATACAGATGCAACTTCAATGCAACCATTTTCTTCCCAGAAAGGTCCGTTCCCTTTTGTCAGACTGATTTAAGAAAAAAATAAGTTCGCGCTGGATTTTTGTGTAAGTCCTGCGAGTTTTGTGCGTGGACTCTTAACTTCACTCTGTCTTTGCATCCCATTATCTCATACGCACACAGGTACGTGCATGCTTCCACACACATGGACACACATCTGTAGCACACATGGTCGCAGATGGGCCTACACATGTCAGAGGATTTGCGACTATAATCAGATTAATTGGTCCATCTCTCCTTGGAAACATCACATATACACTTTGAGGCCTCTGGTAGCTTTCAGCTGGATGCTGCTTACACTAACCAGAAGCCAGGCAGCGTGCACAAGGTTAGAGAGGTCACAGCACACTCTCTGGCATCAACATCGCTTTATGGCTTACATGTTAGAAAAATTATTATGGCACTTACAGCCTTGTTCTGTCTGACAGAGAAGGAATTTCTATCTAATACTCTTGAGGGTTCCAGACTTTCTTTACTCTCTTTTAGTTAAATTTGACTCGGAGAAACCTTTTTTTTTTTAACAACATAAACATCAAGGTTTGTGTTGCTTGGCAGAACCTTCAACCTCCACAAAGACAGTGGCAAAACATGTTTGGCCATTGGAACGAATACTATAAGTGCATTAACCATAATCCTTATTAACATTCGCCAAGCTGCATGCAGTTTCACCTCCTCAGTACACTGTGTATGTTTTTCTTGTTTCCCACAAGTATGTCTATGTGAGGGTCTATCTATACACAGCCATTCATGATTTTATTATAGGTTTTAGCTTCACCACAATTTATACATTGGAATAAGTAGTTCTCACTGTGTCTCTTTCTCCATTTCAAATTTTGCCATCTCCTCGGAACTACATAGACTTGTGCTCACGTGTATTTTAGTCGTCATTATTGTGTCTGTGGGCAACTTGGGTCATCTTTCCTGGCAAAAAAATACTGTCATGTCATTGTGCTGTAGGGTGGTGATGTCCATCCAGTGATTAAAAAGATCCACATACTGAATCATCAATGCTTAATAGAGGTTTGATGTTAACACAAACACAAAAAAACATATCTTAAGTACGGTGGCCTCAATGTGCAAAACTGACCACAGGATACCATTTTAGAATAAGAATTTGTTTTCCTAACAAAAGATATTTGCAAAACTACACAATGTTTGCATTGCAAGGCTGTTTCACTAAACAAAAACAAAAAAAACAATAAAATTTCGGCATGCCAAAAGGCTTCATCTTTTTTATTTTCTACTTCCTTGCGTTTTCCAAAATGCCAACATTTCTAGATTAACATGTGAGAAAGCTGATTTCATTTCATTTCTGTTGTTTTTTAGCTTAAAAATATCAAAATATGTCATTTGTTTGAATCATTGCAGTCTGATGATAATGCAAATGGATACAAATTCACTTGTAGCACTTTTGTAACTGATTAACTTTCACCTGTATCATTGGAAGAGGGCGGGGCAAATTTCCCTGCCTGGATTGGTCGAGTTGAACCACCTCCAGGCATGCATCCTTGTTAGACAGGGATGTGGGGCACAGTATATGCATCAGAAACAGTTTGTTAAACTACATATTATCAGGTATATAATTTTGTCAGATATTCCAGACAGCAAAGTTAAGACAACAAACACTGGGAATACTGGAAATTCCAGCTGTTCTAGATTGCGTCATTGGTGTTTTTGTGCTCAGCTGGGATTCTCAGTCTGTCTTTGGCAGATTTTTCCTGTGCTGAGTCACATATTTTTAAATAAAACAATGATTTTTAGTTTGATGATATTTATTTTTCTTTTTATTTATTTATTTTTATCTGTGTTTTTGTTGTGTTTTGCATCTAAGGGCTGCTGTAGGACAAATGACTAGAATCAGTGATGATGACTGGCACAAATTTCTCAAAGGTATGAATAAATCATTTTAAAGTTAGCTAAAGGTAACCATAAAATTGGTTGGAAAGCTAATGCTAATGGATGCAAAGTCGTAATAGGGAGCTAAAATGGAAAAACGGTTAAAATACTTGGTAAAAGCAGTAATTAAATTGCTGAAATGACCACATATCCAGTTTAAAGGTAATTCAAACGAACATATTTAGAATGGGGCAGGTTCATCTTGAAGTTCATCTAACAGGCTGTGTGAGTAGAACAGAAAACCAGTCATAACTGCTGCTTTTGTAGTAGAAACAGTGTTTATGCACATGCACGCTGACTTCCAGCCAAAAGTCAGAATCGTGCATGAATTTTCTTTCGTGTTATTTATATTATCCAGCCTTAAATATCAGCGGGATGAGGTTAACCAAATCACAAACACAAAGACGGTGTTAGGTAAGCCGTCAGTCACGAACAGAGTAAATTAACCTTCACATACTTCCCCGCAATTGTCCAAATTCTGCCCGTCTGCTCTGCTTTATGTGGTAAACCTAGCTCTGCTGGCACTTAAAATGAGCGAAGCAACCCATAAAAAAAGTATTTTGCAAATTCTGTTTCGCCCGGCTCTGTTTTTTTCACACATTCTGGCATTAATAAGTTCTGACACACCCTAAACAATCACCCTCTCAAAGAGTACATCTAGCGGGGAGCGGTGGTTTGGTGTCCAGGGGAAGCCTGTGGTTCTGGAGCCAGAGAAGGAGTCGTGCCCTGCCGTCCCACAGAGATGACAGGAAGATAAGAAAGAGAGGTGGCCTCTCCACACAAAAACATCCCACCAGGAACTAACCTAACCTGGGGCAGAGATGGAGGGCTTCAGGACTCATGTCAAAATCTATCCATACTGCAAGAAAAGTTGCAGGAAAAAAAAACAAAACATTCACTTCTTTGGCAAAATCAGGATTCCTTGAAGAATGTTGACTCAGACTGTTAGTCATCCAGAAGAATCTGAATCTCCTCTAAGAGCTTCTTGCGGTATCAAAATATCTATTCTACAACAGCATGCCTCTGTATGTCACAACTTTGGCTTTGCGGTATGACTTCCCTTAACCAACAGCCACAGAACTAAAGAGGGGAGAAAAAACTAAGCACAAGCGACAGACTCTTGGCAGACACGGCCCTGCTGTTATAACTTAGAAAACTGCTTATAGTTTGCAATATTTGAGAAGGTGAAGTGAAGAGGTAGCCGTTTCTCCTAGACGATGCGTAATGAGGGAACCGTAGGGAAGGAGAAGCAGTGAGCGGTTTCTGGAAGCGGCACTAACACAGGGATCAGGAGCATTAAAAGAGATTTACACTCTCAGCTCTTAAACAGTTTTCTTTTGCTCAATGGTTTCTCTTTCACAGATATTTCAAGGAAGTAATAAACTGCACTGACAAGCATTCGAGTGTCTTTGAAACATCCCTCATGGGCAACAGAGCTCTATCACTTCCATCACAGTGACTTGGCTCTGCGTTGTTGTTTCTGTAGCAGTCAGCTTGTTTCTGTCTGTTAACAGCATTTGGCCTCTCTCGGATATTATGATCAGCTTGCTGTTGTTTATATCGAAGAAATGTTGCGACAACCAAGTATGATACGTCAAGCGCCGTGCTTTCCCCCCCGAGGGTAACCCGGTTCAACATTTATCTCATTGTGAGTGGTGCTTTTTTGCCGTGTGGTTTCAGCCTACAGACTGTTTGTCTTGACAGTTAAATTCTTTTGAAGCTGACTGCATGGTCCAGAATGAGGCCCTGCACAGTGTAAGATGTCATACTCCCACTGTGCTGACCAACATGCTCTGTGGGCCTTGATGTGCCCATAACATTTAATGGTACTTTGGCAAATGCTAATGGAAACTCTTACGTTGCAGAGTAATCACATTTCCCTTCACTCTGGTTGTGCTTTTTTTTTTTTACCATAATTATTTGTTTGCATCTTCGATATAGTTTGAACTCATGGTGGAGAGAGAAAAGTGGGGAAAAATATCAATTATCTGCTAATTATTAAGAATAAAGGTGGGGATGAATAAACTTGCAGCAGGTACGTAGAGCCGCTGTCTTAATGTCGCTCTGGCTTTGATGCTGGGAGCCAGCGAGGCACTGTGAGGGAGGAAGAGCAGGGAAGGTCATGCCGTGGCACGTACATGTCTCAGTGTGGGATGAGGAAACATCTCGACCTCGCACAGGTTCAAGAAGAAAGAGCCTGCTTTTGATTAGTTACTCTGATCTACAGCGATAAACAATTCCTGTGGTCTCCTGCGCACAGAGACATCACTGGCAACAATTGCGTATTCACGGGTGGTTTGTGTTTTTGCATGTATGCTCAGACATGCAGGGTTCAAATGTGTGTGCTTTTGTGTTTAAAATGACCCCCCACGCCCACCCTTGCTTCAGCAACGAAAAAATCTGTATCTTACCAAAAATGGCATATAATTTGGTTTTCCTAGTCAGATATGGAAATGGAGTAATGGGATGTTCTGATGGTCTAGAACAGGGATGTCAAAGTCATTGTACAACCCACTGTGATCTTAAGTGGGCAGGGCGAGTGAAATTCCCTTCACTATCAGTGTAAAGTTTGATTACACATTTAATCCCTGGGCTAACACAAAAAGAAGAAGTGCAATTTCAACAACTGTCTTTCATTTATTTTAATACATGATAAGAAATGCTGCTTTGGGTTTAAAATGTAACAAAAAAGTAAGAAATGTTTTGTCTGTCCCGTAATTATAAAATGGAATTTTTTTGACAGTATTTTTTTTTACTGTGAACCCACAGTAAAAGTCATAAAGTTCTATAGTATATAGTAAAAAACCTAGAAGCCTTCTGTTATTTAATTATATATTACTCACTGATATTGCTGTAGTATGAATGGGAGCTTTTTAACAGTAGGAAAAGCTGTAAAATGTATAAAAACACAGTTAAAATTGAAAAGTCTTCAGATATTTCAAAGCCGTCCAGTGGGCCAGATTGGAGTATTTGATGGGCAAATTTTGGCCCCCAGGCCGTATGTTTGACACCCCTGATCTAGAAGGGCATGGGAGCTGTGATTTGCAATCCAGAGGTTTTGTGGTTATTTTGCTAAGTGTATAGATAGTCACATGTTTACATAGTGGGGTAGATTTAAAAAAACAAAACAGAACAAAAACATGCAAGATGTCGTTTAACGCCAGATCTACAGTCCACAAGAATCCAAAGCTATCAGCAGAAACCAGAAGGTTTCAAACATTTCACTAAGAGAGTCTGTTGTCCTCTTTGCCCTTGCTGGTAACTGTCAAGTTTATCTGTTGCTGTACTTCCGCGCAGAGGCCTGGCATCGAGCCTCAGCGTGATAAAAACGTCTTCAGGAGGTAAGTGTTTATGGTGAGGATCCATAAGGTTAGCAGGATCAAAGCTTCGCTGTAAGAACATTAAGCGAAGAAACAAGAATAATAAACAAAACAGTCGGTTAGTCATCCAATCAGATTTATGATATGCAGAAACCATGTCAGTGAGAGGCAGATTTCTATTAGTCTCTTCTTTATTGCTGAGAAAAAAAAACACACACAACAAAAACAGGCCGCTCGAGTAAATTGTAGAACAATTGTACCGTGGAGGAGAGGAAAGCATTTGAGATTTCACACCACAAATATACATAAGATCCTTTTTTGGCCATTCATATTGCTCTTGGGTTATTTTCTTTCTCTTTGCCAGGGATTGAAATGAGACACTGATTGGATGAAAACTGTGTTTGACTTTTTCAATCTCTATGAATTTCTGAGTATGCTGGGAGGGAAATGCTCACCAGCCCTCTGCCTGTCTTACGAGGAAGAGTATTTTAGCGTCAGACAAGAACCTTGTGTGTGACTCAGCGCAGGCTCCGGCTCTTTCTTTCATCGACGAGGAATGGCTGATTGGGTTGACTGTTTTAGCTGGATTTCTTCCCCTTGAATCCCCCACCTCGGTGCACGCTTTAGTGCCAGATTATACTTAGGGTAAAGTAAAAGTAAATAAATATCACTTTTTTTAGACCTATAGGGAGTTAAATGACAGGGTGTTTTTCTTTTTATGCTTTTTTAAATTTTTTTTTTACTTGCTCACATTCAAACTGGGTTTTGGAGTTTAGCTGTGTTGCGAGGACTTGCTGCAGTGGCCACGGACACGTCTTTATTTGTGTTCCCTTTGGTAGCTTCTGCCTCACTGAAACCTGTCAGACTCTTGAAGGAATGGGAGTGGTGTACCACTCGGGCCTGCCATTCTCGTCCTGCCGAGTCATTTGCTTGCGGCTAAAGCTTTAAGTCGGAATTATTACAGGGAAGATAAGTATGGAGATAAGCCGGTCCTTGCCTGCAAGATGTATGAGGTGTCTGGACATGGCGAGAGATGCACCTGACCTGGAAATGAATGGTGCGAAGGTGCAAGTGCAGCACATGAACCTCTTTTTTCACTCAGTCCCTGTTTTGTATGTACATACCCCCAGATCATGACACAGGCACTAGGAGGTGCAGGCAGTTATATTTTGAGGGGATTATGAGACTTTATGTGGTGTTTAGGTTAAAATAATAAAGCTATAGGGACTGTAGGGAATGTATAATTATTATTAATGTGGAAAAGAAGGAGAAGGGGGTTTAAGCTTCAGAGTCATCATTTTTTTTATTGTTAATATTTTATTAGGATCCTCCCTTTGACTGAGAGTAAAACTGCAGTCCTCTCCCTGCAATATCTCCTGTTAATATCAGTACAGCTTGATTCATAAGAGCAGGTTATGAATCAAGCTGAATCAAGAATCAAGCTGAATCAAGAATCAAGCTGAATCAAGAATATTAACTTCAGGAAACAAAGCATAGTAAGTTTGATATGATAGCATTTACCTGACTATAAATAGACTAATGTTTTGGTCAGTACTGAGTTTAATTTAGGGGACACTGGAATAAGATGTGCAGCAAGTAAAAAAAAAAAAAATACATTTACATTTCCAGTCCTGGGTGGAACTCACGTCTAAAAATGTATTTTCGCTAAACTCTGAACAAATCACACTCTCACAATTGTAGGTTTCACTCCTCTGCTCGCTCTCTTTTTTCAGAAAAAAAGTGATTAGGTTGCAGCTTCGCAGAGGTGTGTGTGTGTGGGAGAAACATTCCTCCTGCTTGGTATGATAATTCACAGCTCCGGGGTCTCTACCAGCCTTTGTGTTTTCTTTTTTTTTTCTCCCCCCAAGTTTCTCTCTAGCATTGCCTTCCCTCCGTCAGGTGAACCCGCGGCCTCTCACGATTTTTATTTATTAGACGATCCCTCACATGTAAAAAATGACAACACTGACATGTTACAGTCGGCCGGCGCTTTCACGCATCGAGGAGAGGGCTTTGTTAAACACCCCAGCAAATTTGAGCTTTAAATTCGATGACACTTTACATGCCAGAGGAGCTCGCTCATTGGACAGCTGCCAAGACACTAAAGAGAATCCAGGCCAGATGATTATGATCAAAGCAAAGTACTCAGAGGATGATTTTATATTTACCTATCTCTATCACTTTTTTTTCTTTACAAATCCCTTCAATCCGTGGTGAAACTTGTTGTGTGCAGCACTTCACTACTTGGATCATTTTCTCTTACTCATCTGCCAATATTGCCTTTTTTCTTCTTCTCCTTCTTCTTCTTCTCTAAATCTCTTTGCTAAGAATCATTGTCAGGTAGCCAGCTGATGTCCAGAAGTGATCACCTGCTGTTATGATTGAAGCGAGTAGTAATGGTTGGACTCGCCACACAAAGAGTTATAGGTGGTCGGTCAGCTTGTCAGTCAGGCTGGGTGGTTTTTTAATCATTTCATCTTTGCCGAGGGGCTCTCCCGAGACCCCTGCAACGTTTAGCACACTGCGGCTCAGGACCCGAGGGCTTGTCTAAGCCCTGCCTGTATCCGAGCTGCCATTATTAGCTCTGCTCTCCAGAGCACAGCGCTCATCTCTCCCCTGAGAGGGCGGCTGAGAAATGAAGCGCGCTGGCTAGGCGCGGCAGCGGAGGGCCAATAGCCCGACATGGAACAGTAATTACTCCATTGATATTCCGCACACAATAACACTGTCATCTCTCATTTGCATAACCCCGCTCAGCTCGCCACAGCAGATGAATGCATATGATCTTGTCAGGAGGCTGCAAGAGTTTAGACGCTGTGCGATTGGAGGGGTTTCTTCACATCCTTTTAGGTGCCCGTTTTGTTTCAAACACACAGGATAAACTGTTTGATTATGATTAAGTTTGCAGATTGAAAGAGGAAACCACCTTTCTATCGCTCTGTGTAAACAGAGCTTTGTGGCTCAGCTGTCTTTGTGTTACCAGAACATAAACAACAAAACGGGGAGAAGAGGCAGTGGCGTATCACGTTTGTAACAGTGTTTGTAACAGTGTGTACGTGGATGCCAGTCTGCCGGGGGAGAATGAGAGCGTGTCGAGGGGGTGGGGTGTCAGTGGATGTCATAGGGCCCTGTCTCAGTTCTTGGTTAATGGCCATTGGTCATAGGCTGTCTCCCCTTTATTTCTTTTGCTCTCCTGCTCTATCCTCCCAGGTCTCCCACTGGAGCAGCGCCCTCAGGCACCGCATCATTTATTGCTGTCAGGAGTCACAGTGGAGAGGAGGTGGGGGAGAGAAGTGGGGCGAGTGGAAGGGGGGGTGGCGGTGGGTTGCAGGAGGAGAGGGAGACAGGGAGAAGATGTGCTGCAGAGAGAATCCAGTAGAGGCAACGGGTAGAGGCAGGCACGCTAGACTGTCAAATCTCAGCCTTTGAATATTTAATGGAGCCTGGAGTGTTTATTTAGTTAGCCTGTCGATTTTTACCGCTCTGTCAATAGCGGCTCCCGTGTAGCCTGCTGATGATCTTTAGTGTCTCTTCCCCCAGGAGAGGCCAGGCACTAAATGCAATTATGGATTTTCCTGCACCGCAATGTGTTTGATATTTTTACTGATCTAATTTGCAATCTGGTAGTTTATTGTTTGGCATTTTAGTGGCGCTCAAGTGGCGAGGCAAATTTGATTTCCCCTCATAATTCTTTATAACTTCATTAATGCTGTTAGCACATTGGCACAGATCTTAAATAAAGCTAGAGAATCATCCCATGGATGAATGCATTCCTCATTTTATTGTCTCCGTGCCCCATTCTTTTTACAGATTCGGGTCCTAATTAAAAATCATCCTAGTGGTGTACTGTCTGTGTGAAATATGAAATCATAATCGGATTTGAATGGCTCCCTTCACAGAGCCCTGCGCGTTCAACCGTGTGCCTAGATCTGTTGTGGGCAGAAGGAAACAGAATCAAAACAACTTACTTTTGGTGGCGTTCAGCATCTTCTGAGACAAATGAGGGTATTAGCCACAGAGCAACAAAACTAACCGAGGCAAAATAATGTGGGTGATTGTCTCCGAGAGACAGTGCGGCTCCGCGGCTTTTCTGTAGAGCCGTAGGATTTCTAGGCCTATGACGGATGTGTTAGTTAGAGGGGGCAGCATTAGCTGTAATGCTGTTAGCATGTAGCCGTGTGAGTGATGTGCTAGTTAGATGCCCAGCAGTAGCGCTAATGGTGTTACCGTGTTGAGCCTTCAGAGGGATGCAATCGGTTAGGCTGTGATGGATGAGTGTCGTGCTGCAGAGGCCTGCAAGCCTCCTCATTCGCCAGCCTGTCAGCTTCTTAAGTGGACGTGCACAATTAGCGCTGAAATCAGAGACTACTTAATCTGATAGCAGGCTTAACGTTCAGTAGGAGAAATTGCTCATCTAGCTCGTGAGTGAATGGTGAGTGAATGATGGGCTCTAAAGGAAAAAAAAAAAGAAGAAGACTCAAAGCAGTGTAAGCGAGAAGGGGTCTGATATGCATCTCTCTCATTCAGAATTCCTGCAAATGTACAGTAAGCTGTGCATTGCACTGAAACCCGGTCTCACCCAGGAAAACATTGATACCGGAGAGCTTAGAAGCGCTTCACTTTAGAATTTAGCAATCTGTTATCGCTGTTCTTCGTCCCTG
Source organism: Haplochromis burtoni (assembly GCF_018398535.1). Classification (NCBI taxonomy): domain Eukaryota; kingdom Metazoa; phylum Chordata; class Actinopteri; order Cichliformes; family Cichlidae; genus Haplochromis; species Haplochromis burtoni. Next base: position 627,411 of record NW_024582456.1, read on the forward strand.
TTGATTGACTGACAAACAGACGCCGTTAGGTGTCGTCGGAAGCACAAGACACATTCCACTTCACAGGTAATGAACAGGGCACATATTGTAGTCAAATACACTTAAGCGTGGGACACGGTCATACATCAGTGAGTTTCCAAAACAAACATGGGGAATTATCAAAGGTAGCTCTCCCCCTATCAGTCATTTTATATCAACAGAACTTGTTCTCACTTGGCCCCGTGCTGTGCACAGAAACATATAGCTGTCATTACCAGCCAGATTATTAGCTAGACTCAGCTGTTCCTGTGATTAAAGCAACCGCATATTAGATTATTATATATTTGTTATACAGTATTCGATCTCATTTCAGACAATGACGTCTCAAAAAGAAATGTGTTTGAAAATTTCTTTATTGGATTAGAAAACTGTTGTTTTTGGCCAAGCGCGGCTCTTGCCCTCTCTTCAATCTGCCCGATTTTTTTTTTCTCACTTATTTACAAATGTCACATTTATATATATTTACGTGATTTTTTTTCCAGATAACATGAATGTGCTCTACCTGCTAGCTATAAATTGCTGCCAGCGTTTCCTATGATTGACAAAATCATTTGGGTGAAACTCTTAACATGTGTAACCTTTATACACCAACTTAAACACAGTTCTTGTGGAATCACTCCAATTGCACAGACTTTTATTTTGAAAAAGAATTTACCAACCCCCCCGTCTCTAACTGAGAATTGTCATCAAATCTATTGTGACTTTTGCACTTCCCCGCTTGCATCACTTGTAGTTTCAGAGGATCACAGACCCCCTCGGCCAGATCTTAATGACACAAGCACACATGAGAGATGTTTGTACTCCAGCCGTGTATAGAATTCATTGTCCTTATCAGTTCAGATGAGACAGGGAGCGAGACTAAGGAGGATTTCTCTCGGAGCAGAAAATGTCATTTCTCTGTAATAGTTTATGATTCATCCTCCACCTTTGACTAAATAATGAGGGATGACAATTAGAGCAGGCCATGGGAGTAGAAATCAAAGGGCTTAGATTCCCCTTGGCAGAGTCAGGCCTGTCTGAGTGTGCTCCGAGCAAACAGGATCCAGATGTCGGCGTCTGTGCTGCCACAGGCTGCTGCTGCTGCTGCCATAGCCACACAACGGGGTCTTTCTGCCAGCTAGCTAGTCGGCCAATCTCTCAACCTCCATGCTTGCAAACATGACAGGAGACTCTCCCAGTGAGAGCCTGGGACAGAGGCCCCCACTCCAAATAAAAGAATTCCAGCTCACAGAGCCAAGGGCTGCAAAGTATCATTTCTTCACGCTGTGATTTATCTAACCTTCAGTTTGTGTCTCTATCCCCTCTTTGTCTTCCCTTGTTCTTTAGTTTGTGTCTCTCCCTGCCTACTGTGCATCAGGGTGGAGGCAAAATAAAAAAAGAAAGGTCATGGACGTAAACAGGCGCATTTTAGTAGGTGCACTTTAGCTGTTGTGAATCTGCTGAAAGAGTGCCAATTTTGTGCTTTAATCCTCAGACTTTTATTTTCCCCCATTCCCTTAAAAAATAATCAAATAAAAGCAAAACAAACAGCCAAGAGATAGTAAGGTGATTTAATGTGTCTGTTTGTGGACAGGAGGGAGTGAAATCAAGGGGCAGCGTGTTGTCACTCAGCGCGGACGCTGAATCAATGGTTCGATGCGGCAGAGAAAAGGCCGGCCGAGCACTATTGATATGTTTAACAAATTAGTCCTGATGACGGCAGGTGTGATTGTGAGCGCGGTCCTGGGGTCAGCTCGTCATATGGTGGCTAACAGACACGATATTGCCGCGTGTCCTGATCTCTCCATTCCCTCACAATGGCATTAGGGGCACCCCAGGGAAATAAAGAGTCCCACTCCCCTATCCCCAGTGCTCTTCAAATTAACTCCCCAGAAGGTTAAGCTCCCTGATTCATAATTATTCAAGCCCACCACCGCCACCAACAGCCCTCTCCACAGCCACTTCACAACCCTTCTCTTTATTTCTCTCTCTCTTTCTCTCCCTGACACTTCTCCTGAGTGGCACTTGGGTTTTTTTTCTTTCTTTTTTTTTGTGGGAAAGCCCAGGAATTAGATTAACTAAGCCTGACCTGTGAAACGCACAGCCAGATGACGGGAGCAGGATTGGACTTGATCTCTGCCTGTCTAGCTGTCTCTCTATTCAATCTAGCTGTCTGTCTCTCATATAGTGTGTTATTGCTTGTGAGCGTCCCTATGGATGAGACATTTTCAGCCGCAGCTTTTCTGCAATTGCATATATGGCTCTCGGAGGAGCGGCCAGTGTCAAGAGTACATCTCACTTGCATGGGCTTGATTTGAATGATGTGAAGTGCGATTGGCTTTCAGCTCTCCCTTTGTGGGCTTGTGACAGTCTCGGCGCTGGTCTGCTCATTAAATAAGTGCCAGCGTAGAGAACAAAACACAGCACAGAAAGGAGGGTGTTTCCACCAACTGGAAATAGAATGGCGAAACCGCCCACTCTATTATTGCAGTTGAAGGTTCTCTGCTCTGAGAGTACTATTTTATTAATATCGGCGATCATGAGAGGAATGTTGGCAGTCAAAAGTGATACACTTCCCCACACACATGCTGATATATATCAATATACACGCAATGAAATTGCTCCATGGTTTTTGATGTATTTGCTTGTTCTGAGTTCACTTAGGCCCCAAAACCCTCAATGTTGTATAGCTAACAAATTTTGTTCCAATGATTCGCCTCACCTCTGCAATTTGATTGGCTCGACACAGCTTCTGAGGCCATGCAGATATCAACTGTTGATAGCTGCCACAGTTCTCAATCAGTGTAGATCATCTGTGGAGGAGCTGCCTGCCTCTAAAGTCAATTGGGTTCCTGTGGAGGACGAGGTAACGTAATGAGGGACCTCTCTGACTGAGAGCTTTGCTTCTTTTTTCTACAATCACGTAATTAATCTCCTGATTCTACTACTCATCATGTCACGACAGATAGGTTTGTGGCCGGTGTATAATGGTGAAGTGCTTCCTGCGTGCCTTTTGTTTTGGACAGCGGTTATAAAAACCCATTCTTTTACAGCCTGCAGAGGGTTATGTGCAAAACAACACTCCCTTTGGGCTCTATTAGGAGACAAAAAGGAAACACACACACACACTTCTCAAGCAGGTACCCTAATAATATGTTGGCAATTTAGATAATGACTGGGAGTGAGATAAACTGAAGTGTGTGTTACAGGTAATTGGATCTGTGGTGGTGGCTACCTAAATATCTATGGTGTTCTATACTGTGAGCTGGTTCTTCAGCCTACAAGTGAGCACTAGGTGATAGATTGCCAGTGATAAGTACTATAAGGTTTTCCAGCATACTGTAGGCGCTAATAATGGCTGATTTAGGATATTTTAGTTGCCCACACCTATCGTCATCATGAGAGCCTCAAGAAAATCAGAGCTGACTCTGGAAATCCGGCTCTGAGTGAGGCAGGCTCTACATCATTTCTCCTCAGATCCCCGGCTCTTGTGAGCACTTCCAGTTAGTCGGAGGATGACAAATACAACAACCGGGACTGTCAGAATGATCAAGTTGAGAGAGTTTGTTTCTCCGAGGTGAAGCCTAGAAAAGTTGGAGCCATAATGAGAGTTGTCAAGCTTGTGAGGTGAAGCGTGAGAGTATAGAAGGCGGTGGGAGCGTCACAAGGGTGCCTTTGGGGGAATGGTGGGCTGGATCTCCTTGGCCTTTAAAGAGATTACCTTGGCAGTGTAAGGAGCAAGTCTACCCAAAGGGTTTAGGGAGCGATAGGCCAACCAGCCCATTACCAATACTGCAGAGGACCCTCACAAGCTTCATTAATAATCTGATGATGAATCACTACTTTAATTGGGCATTTATAGCTGTTGCCTGATCCCCAGTCCTATCTTCTCATCTCAGTTCTTAATGGGCTGGTAGTTTGTTTTTATTTCATGCGATATTTTTTTTTTTCAATTCATTCATTAAGTTTTCTTATTTCATGCAAAGCGGGATGGATAAATAGGAGTCATGACTAATGTGATGCCTCTTTATAGAAGCATTCTTTTAGCTCAAAATTGTTCAATTGCAACCTTTGTTTGGATACGTCCATATGGTTCAAAGTAGTGTCTGTTTTTAAGACTACACGCAGGGTCAGATTTCTCCCACTCTTAATTAGATGAGGGGATGGTGTAATTAAATCAAATTCATTATCCTCAGCTCTAGAAATCAAGAGGCTCTATTGGAAATAAGGTTAGGCTCCCCCTCATCCATCATGCCCTAACTAACCAATTTACAGGCCAGCCTTTTGCATGAGGCATTATTACCTTGTCATAAACACTTACCTTTAAAATCCTCGAATCAAGCCGTGATATGCTAAGCTTTTATCGCATTAGTTTGTGCTACTGTGTCAGCCTCTTTCTGCCTAAGATAAAGTAGGCTCCCAATAATTGTATTAGCCACATAAGGCGAAGACAGTGCAAACGACTGCTATTTAAAGCTGGCTGATAATTCCGTATAATTAAGACATAGTACAGTTCCTCACTCAGAAGAGGGACTGAGGGCTTTTCTGTGGTGAAACAATGAAAAACAGAACAGGGCTCTTTGCGAGGTGTTTTTTTTTTTTTTTTAGGTTAAAGCAAAAGAGGCTCCACCACCAGAAAAAAAAATCAGTCCAGCCTCACATTTATCTGTGAAGAATTTTACCTTTAGTCGAGTCTGCTGCTTCGGTTGCATGCGGAGTCTAATATTGTTAACTTGGCCACAGCGCCTCACTCCTGCAGCTGCGAGTCGCTCCGCATCCATTGTCTAGAAAACACAAAAAGCCACCATCACGATTATTCCGATGAGCCATACATCATACGGGCCGTCTTTCATAACGCCGATGTGGAAAAATGATTAAAACGCTCTCTTTTAATAAACTGTCGCGGCGCTGTTTCCCGGCTGATGTCTTTGCATATTCACACCAGATTAGCTCAGGTTTAGCATGTGAATGGTATCTTAAGGATGTGAGAATGCTGTTACTTAAAATTTATAACAGTCCACCATAGGGCCACAAGTCCTTTTAAATGCCACTCAGTGGTGGAGCCATATTCTGAAACACATGAGACCTGTCCTCTGATCTGTGTTGGAAAGTGAATTAGTAAGCTCCATTCTAAAGCTGGTGATAGCAACGGGCTGAGAGCAGTGATTTGTTGGCAGCGTATATTACAGCCCACGGTCAGGGAGGGAGGGATCAGAAAAAGTGTGTGTGTGTGTGAAGGATAGGACAGGGGGCCTTATCACTCAGTGTTTACTCACAGTAAATTGAGTTGAAATAATAGTCTTTCTCTGAGGCCAAACAATGGTGCAGGCTGCAGGCCGAGGACCCAGGCTGGTGCAGAGCTGGCCCGCGCCACTTCAAAATGAAAGGCTGAGCCTGGGGCCATGGGGAGAAGAAGGGGTAGGGTGGGTGGCGGGGGGGGAAGCAGGGGTGGATCTCCTTTATGTGGACAGCTACACCAGTCGCAGAGCAGGCACCCTCTGACAGGCACCTGGGTAGGACAACAGGGAGAACTGAGAGAAGCGTGGAGCTGGGAGGAGATGTGGAGGGAGGGATGCAGGAGGAAGGGGAGGGTGAAGGTGGAGTGATGAGGCCTCGGGGCTCTGTCATTAGGTCGGTGGCGGAAAGGAAGATGACTGCCCCGAGGACAGAGGAGCGACAGGTCCCGGTGGGACAGCGACCGCGACCTCCCACTCCCCTGGGTCTGTACGGGGACTGGTGGGACGTGTCAGTTCTGTTAGCCCACCCCCCAGCCTCCCCCCTTGCTTCAACACGCTCTCATAACCTCTGGCTATGGCTGAGCTCGAGAGTCTAACCTACAGAGAGAGAGAGTGAATGCATGTGTGTGGGTAAGCAAGAGTGAAGTTGAGACTGAAAGAGAAAGGCGCACAGAGCATATCCATGTAGCGCACGGGTCTTCCTCCGCCATTGTTTCTGCATGCTTCAGCTGCACCTCAGCTCTGCCTCGTCCCCTTCATTTATCATTCTGCAACATAAAGTGCTGCCACAGCGTTATAGAAACAGCTGCTTTTTTCAGGCAGCCACGGAGAATGGGCTGCTCCCCAGCACACAAAGACACTCCTGGACCCAAAGAGAGTGTAAAATTGGTTGGTGAATGCAAACCTTTTTCCATGCTGAGAGGGCTGACCACGGGTGTCACTGTCGCGGGAGACATTGTCATCACTTCTGAAGACAAATAAGGATCCATATCAGCCGAATTGGGTGTACAATGAGTGGCTGGGGCACCGGTGAGATTGGCCTTGTTCGCAGTCAAATATGCATAACTACAGCTGCTGCGCATCATACTCTCTTGAGAATTCATATCAAGCTGTTTAAGCGGGCCTTATATGTATGAATCATCCAAGTCGAGGCATCTGTAGCTCTGTGCTCTACGGCACAATGCATTGTCAATTTGCCGAGTCCAGAGCCAAAGCAAAGGGAAAATAAACCATGTCAGTGCTCTATTAGGGGTCATAATGCAGTCACTAAGAGGCTGTGGTAAGGCCACTGAGTTGACTCGAGGTAAGCGCCGCGGGGCCATGCAGATACACTGCCGGTCGGTTCAGGGAGAGGACCAGATGTGCCGTGCCATGCTTTGCCATTCCGTTCCATGCCTTAGAGGCTCCACGTGAAGAAAAGGAAATTTTGTAGAACCGGTTCTCTTCCAGCTGGAGAGATGAGATTTTACACTCCACCAACCACATGACAGAGAAATGTTTGTTGTGCGTGTGTGGGTGGGTGGGTGTGTGGGAAAAAAACAGTGGAAAGTAGACAGAAAGAAGCAGTGAGGGCATCAGACAACTCCTCTGCCAGACCTCCCAGGGCAAAATGCATGCTTGAGTACTTTAAGTCATGAACAAAATAGTTTCGCAGTAACATTAGCTGCTACAATGGAGAGAGAATTTCCCTTTCAAGATTAAATACACAAACACCCACGTACACAACGCATGTTGCAGCCTGTACAGACAATTCCTATATTGTTCTTCTAGAGTTATTTGTATCTTGTGTGGAAGGTAGAGCTAAAAAAGAAAGAAAAGAAAATAGCGTAGGGACTAATACTGCAGGATTGCACGCAGGTATACATACTGATTCTCAAAGTAGCTGCTTCAATATGTTTGCTGTAAACTGGCTAATTATATGGCTGGTAGAGGAACTTAGACCCTTAGAATGACTAAAATTAACAAAATCTCTCATATCGGCATGGACAGTTACTTATGATAGTACACTGAAAAAGTTCTGTGACTGCGGTTACATATGCAGCTCGTTTGTTATTTTACTGTAGTCGGTAAAATAAAGGCTTTGTGATGTATTATACAGTGTCCTGATATGTTTTTGTATTCATAAAACATGTCTTTAAAGGTTTAATTTTAACTGTAGCTCAAATGAATTTAGTTACATTTTGTCCTTTGACACTTTTCTGGATACATTATTTTAATTTTAAGTGCACATTTCGCATGTAATGTCATAAAACATCACACATTTGCATCTTGCATACAGTGAGGAATTTGGTTTCATTTATCTATTTTTTTTTTTTACATATTTTAACACACATCTCACCTACTTGACTGATGAACATGAGGTGAAATATGTCACATGTGTTATGTGGATATGTGTAGCCTTATGCAGAGCAAATAAAGTCTTTTCGCGGGAGTCGTGCAGTGGGCATTTCAATCTACTTTCAGCATATACAAATGTAAAGTCCACAGAGATTTAGAAAATATTATTAACTGCATTGCTGCTGATAGTGTAGCTCTTGAAATATAACATAAACTGTGGTAACATTACACTGCTTTATATACTGTGATATAAAGGGACATGTGTTAGGGAAAAAGGATAGCAGATTTTGTTTCAGTTCATCTTTCTGTGGAAACCAGACAAGCATGAATTCATCATTTTTCATATCTGACTCCCTTGGCTGGACCAGGCATCCTTAAATCAAACCAATTGGAAAAGAATATATTTTAAAAATATATCTAAATATATTTATATGATGATGCAAAATGACCTTTCTTTCGCTCTCGACCTGAATCTCCTGGGAATTTGTAGGTGGTCTCAATAATGTAGCCGATGGTCTTTAGTGAAACAGCAGGTTTTTGGTTTGCTCTGCGGTGTGTGTGCGCCCCTCTGTCTGTTTGACACATTCCAACACTGCAGCTTTCTCCAGGGCTCCTAACTACCAGTCAGTCGCCATGGTTACAACCATATCCATGCCAGCTCTTCACACTCAAAGACATATTTGTTTGGCTAGTGTAGCTACGTTCCCGACAAAAAAAAAAAGGAAAAAAAAAAACCACAGCTTTTTAGCATAACACCTGCTAATCTTGGGATTTAGCTCTTTGAAGAGGATTGCTGATCAGAAATTCAAATATATTATTTGAATGCTAATCTGAATGCTAATCCGCAGCCCCCGGGTCTTAGAGCATCCTGTCTTTCAATAACAATGTTTATTTTTCATTTGCTTTTTTTTCCTTTCTTTTCATTTTTATCTCCTCTCACCCCTGCGCCACCTCAATCCCACCGCACGTTTAGCTCTGCAGTCCATTCCCTCAAGGAATACCGCGCTCATCTTTTAAAGTATGTGACAATTTGAGAGTATCAATGATTCGGAGTCCCCTGGAGAGGAGGATTATTATCATTCGTTCTGATGAGAATTTGAGTTGACCGGTAAAGTGCTTGCTATTGATCCTGCTCTGCTGATCTATCCTGCTGCGATCGTTCAGCCGCCACTGTCTTCTGATATCAGTGAACAATGTTATACAGTAATTAAAATCCCCAACTAGCTCTTTAAAAAACACTCTTATGAAATTATGTGAGCCATATTTTCATCCATCTTCCTTTCATTGTGTGTTTTTTGTGTGTGTCTCTTCCCCCCCCCCCCCCTGCATTTCTTGGCTTCTTTCCTAGATCTTATCTGCATGTCTGTGCATCTGTGAGGCCACATGATAGCAGCAGAGAGTGGGCGTTCTTTAAATTATCTTTAAGTTCAGATAAATAAATGCAAAGGAGGAGGAAAAAAACAGAAAAGATAATGAAAGATAGACAAGCCTAAAATGTATACATCCTTATAAAAACTCTCACTGCTTATTGACCCTTCTAAGTAGTTAACATCTTTGCTATCACTGTATACGCTTGTGCAGTCAGCAGACTCATTCATGTTTGGTGTTCTTTAGACATCTGTTTCTATGGTGCTGACTTTTGTCTCGGTTGAGACGCGGACACAGAGAATCAAGGGCAGAGGGATCACAAACACATGGATCCGGATCTTGTGAACGACGTCTAATTCCTGGTTGCCTCACATTCACTCGCTCCAAAGTAATTTTGGGCTTAGGCCGAATCTCTGATAAGTAAACAGAGACCCCCTTATGCAACCATCCTCAGTCACAATGATCTCCAGATCATCTCTGCCCATTAAAACCTGGGCAAACACTTTACTCCACACCAATATACTAAAGACTGGAGGAAGAAAAGGATGGGAAGCACATAAGGGCTTTTTTTTCTAGACTTTCCCAGATTGTCTCTCTTTCTCCTTTTTCTACCTTTTAATCTAGTATCTTTGAGCCCTAGTAAACTCCTCAAGATGGACATTGCTTGGTTTAGGGTGGAAAGGGGTCAAGCTCCACTGGCCTCCGCACAGAGCTGTGGAATTTTTCATTAGTGCACAGCTGGGTCACAAGTGGCTCCAAAGCCGTCTTAATATTGTGTAGGCCCACAGATTAGGAGCCGGAGAAAAGAAGCCGAAGCACGATGCTCTCCACCAGACCCTGTCTTTGCATATTTGCAGACTTGTGCTTTTGAACACCTCATATTACTGTTTGTTTTATTTCTTAGACCCAGAACCTCTGGGTCAATAGTAATTATAAAGCCCTCCAATCCAAATGTTGTTTTTTAACCATTCCAGCGCTGAATCTGAAAACCGAGTCCATTTATTTTCTTATAATGAAGAAAGTAAAGTGTCTTAGACCGTGTTTCAAACCTCTTGTAATTATGCACATCATGATTTAATCTAATCTGTGTTATTTTACTGGACGTGAGATGCAAATTGTTTTCGCTGCTGCAACTTTTTCAAATTGACTGTTGCTTACGAAGAAAAAAAAAGCTAAACTGTAGTCATATAACATCTGATAGCCATTACACTCACTAGCCATCGCTCTCGCCGTTCTGCCCGCTCCCTCAGAAGCAGCAGTCGATCGCAGTCCTGCATAAGCACTATAGTCCCCTTCACCTCACGCAGATCAGCCTGGAAGGAGGACGGACAAACAGCGCTATTAAAACATATACAAAAAGGGTGCGAGTGATTTTTACGGGTGTCTCAGCAGGAGCAGTCCAGACTTGCTTCTCGTGTCTGTGTCGTAAAGCTGTCAAATCTATCACTGATGGCTTCTTACAGGAGGCGGAATAAACCGCCTTTTAAATTACTGTCTTTTTTTTAAAAAAAATGTTTTTAAAGAATAAGTAAAAGAATAAATCTCCAAATCTCCAGTGTCATAATTTCTTCACTGACACTGTCACTCGGGGGCGTGTGACCATATTGTTTGCTCTGAGCTCTAAAAACCGTACTTAAATGCGATGTTGCACTCATTTTACATACTCAGGAAGACCAGCTGTCCAAACAGCATCGTGTGTGCTCGCCTGCTTACTCTTGTATTTAGATGTGTACTTAGCCTCCTCTGCTGCCCAATACACTGTCCTTTTCACTCCATGAGCTTTGTTCTACCTGTGTGGCAGCGGAGGATTATTTCCACGCTGTTTTCCTAGTGACTCATTAGCAGATCGGTGTAAAGGAGAGAGGCACTGGGTAAACTGATGCTGCAAGACAGAGCTTGAACACGGCATGGCACTGACTCTGTCGTATGCCATATAGCTTGATACCACACAGCAGAAACGCTCGTTTTCAACTAGAGCATAGTCGAGGAAAACTGAGACGTGGTCTGCATGTTTAGAGGCAGTCTGTTCGAACAACACGTTCTCTCTTAACTGTATTTCGGGATTTGCGTAATCTGTGAAGAGCACGGCGCATGGAATGAGATCATTTGAATAATGACTTAAGGGTTAGGATTTCTTTTTGCAGCTGTGCGGTATAGCCTCACACACAGATATGCCTGGGATGTCCGTCTAGTCATGGGGGGGTGCGGGGAGACTCGTCTGAGGAGCTGTACATTCCAGCACATAGGAGCTCATGCTGCCATAGAAATAAAGTGGCCGTATTTATTTTCACAATAGTGGACATGTGGGATAGATGATCCTGGAAACATTTGACTCCACATTCACTGTAAGATCCGCCTTTTTTTTTTTTACAGATTTAGTGTAGCTCTGTTCAGCAGCTATTATCGCGCACGCTCCCTCTGAGATGCAGGGCAGGTGCATATATGCATACTCGAACACATCGAACACCTCTTCCTGCTATTATCTTTGCTATGCCAAGTGCAATCAGCTTGTCTCATTCCTCCCCTGTGAGCTCGCAGGCTGCCGGTGCTGCGCTTCGGTGCAGGAAACAAGCAGAACCCTGTGGCCAGAGCTACGTGATGAAGAAGGCACCTTTGGGCCATTAGTGGTGTACACATTTCCCGTTAATGTGTTTTACTTTTACCTGCTGGGAGTTTAATTAAAAAACAAAGAGCCTCAATTTAAAGGCCATTATTATGCTAATGTAGTAAGCACGGGATGGTGATTAAGCAGCTTTTAGAGCTGACTGGAGCTGGCCTTTGGGAGCAGAAGGATGGCACTTTTTATTTGGCTTCATTACTCTCCATGAATCTATGCTCCAAAGAGAAATGCTGATACTATGAAACAAGGTCAGCCACAGAGGTTGTTTATGCAGACGGCATCATCGCTACTACTTTTTAACACTTTACTGCTCACGCAGGCCGAAAGTTTGTTTCAGGCTCCTTTCATGGTGAAAGAATCAATGACACTTTATCTGCTTTACACACAAAAATATGGTGTGTTAATGTACAGGCTCCCCCTTATTCGAATCTGCTTTCATCATTAGGCCCCTCTGCAAGCAATCAAACACTCGTATCAGCCAAATTCAGATTATTTTTAGGCTTGCGTGTCTGCCACGTGCAGAGGTCAGCGTAAATGTACATAGCAAAGTAATTTTCACAATGCTGAGACGAAGTTGAAAAGGTTTGCCGTCCTCCCTTTCACATGTAGCTAAACATCTGGGGATCAAATGTTTTCTTCTATGGCCAAAGCTCTTGATACAGTTGCTACAAAACCAATTATCCCTTATTAAGGCGTGTCTTGTGAAAAAAAAACTGAAATAGTGGCTGTTCAACAGTTTGGAAAGTCTCTGCTGTGACGGATTAGTTTGGTGCTTTTCAGACAGCAAACAGGACAGAATATAATCTGAAAACGTGAAGGAGAAACAAGCTTTTCGTTTGATATACTAGCTGTTTGTCAAGATAATTCTTTGAGATCCGCAAGAAAATAAATATCAGATAAAAACAGGGCTACAGCATGTTACTGTAGCATTAGCGCATCAAAAACAGATAAGCTCTGTCCTTTTGACTCATGTTTTTTAATGGTGGATTTTAAATTTGGTTGAACCAAGCTAACCATTTCCACAGGTAACTGACTTCTCCTGCATTTAAACAGAAATCAGAGTCTGACCTACAAACCTTGGTCAGTGTAAAATGTTATTGCTAGTAACTTTTTCCATATCCATTTCATTCACTGTGATGGAAAAGCCAGTGGAGCGGCAACTTGCAACAAACTTGCATTCTTTCTTATTGCCAGCAGGGGGCAACTCCACTGTTTTTAAATAGAAGTCTGATTCTGTGGAAGTGAGTGAGAAAAGGACTCTACTTATCACTTGATTTATGACCTAAGGAAAGACTTCCTCAATGATTTTATCACCTCAATCGCTAGTTTGAATACATCACGACGTTTGTTTTTTATATTATGAGCCCCATTAGATCAAAAGACAACGAATATCATGTTTCGCTGGGAGAGGTCACAAAGGCTACTGCTATCTTTTATATATTCTCTGGTTTTATCCTGGTTTGTGCTGTAGTATTTCTGCTAATGTAGTCTGCCTGGACACCGGTTCTACTCACATATTTCGCTTTAAAGTAAAAAAAAAAAAAAAAAGACTTATTAGCAAGAATGTGAATGAGCATAACCACCAAAAAATTTAAGTGAACTAGTCTGCCTTGAAAGTAAAAAGTCCTGGAAACATGCTCATCAGCTGTGTCAGGCAGTTTGTGAAATGACTGACTTGAGCTTTAGCCAGTAAGTCATTCGCTCCATCCCGTCCGGAGGGCCCTTTCCTGACCTGCCTCACAGGCCTCATCTCTCACCTCTGCATGATTGGCATGGCCACAGGTTTCCTGCCCAAACACGAGAGCCCATCTTCAAAGTAATAGCTTACAGCTGCTGCCGGGATAATCCTCATCCCTTCTGTCTTTGAAGGGCTGTGGTGACATAATAGCTCTGGCTGTTCTTTCCTAAATTCTTCTGCTGTCTCTCAGAGTGTTGTTCAATAGCAAAAGGGGAGTTAGGTGAGACTATTGCACGTGTTGCTAAATGTAGCGTGATTATCAAGCAGCATAAGCAGCTCCATACTCATCCCCTCTGCCCCCCTCCAACCTTCTCTCTTATTCTTCTGGTTTCCTTTTATCCCATCCAGTCCTCCTGATGCTTATCACTGCAGCAGAAGCATTAAATGTAATGTCTGTAGAAGGGCAATCACTGGCAACATGTGGTGAGAGCTTAAGATGTTGTCACACTTTAAGTTGCCCATAATCTGCTCAAAGGGAGCGTGGATAGTTCTCCAAAGCGCTTGCAAAAACAGAAAGGATAGAAGATGAACGACACAGAGGCCGACGTTTCTCAGCTGCACTTTACTCACTTTAAGTGTTCACTTGTTTCTGGCCTTTGCCCACTTTATAATTGTTCTTTTTGTGTGTGTGTGGAGGGGTTGGGGGGTTGGGTCCTATCTGCTGTTGTTGATGCTGCATTTTGTGCATTTTCTTGCAAGCCTTACAAGCCTCAGCAGTGTGATAATCTGTCACGGAGAGAGAGCGACATCCTTAGAAAAAAAAAAGAACAGACAAGGGATTACAGGTATGTGGACACAGGATTAAAAAGAGGGATGTAATGATTCCTCCGGGAGTGAGGTATGTGCTGAGATGGCCTCTTCTTTTCATTTATGAGTCCCGTCCCGGGGAGGCCTGGGTAAATATTGACAGTCCTCTTGGCTTGAGATGCGGCCATTGATCCACACGGGAGGGTCTCATCACTTGATCTGTGCGCTCAGGTGTGGGAGGAGGAAAGGCGAGAGCCGGGACGCGACTGTCGCGCTGGTGGTCCCCTTTGTGGTGTCTTTTTATACTGATGCTGGTTCACCTCTGCAACACTGGGAGTCAAGTTACCGAAAGCAGCTCAACGTCCAGAAAGTGGATTTTAGGTGGATACAAGCTTTAATATGATTGGTCACTGGGATCAGCTAGAGGGACAAAGTGGTAATTGATCACTTAAATCAGTTCAGGTCTGATTTTCAGTCGCAGCTACATCTTCTTTGATATCTTTAATATCCCTGTAGATCAGTGCAGGGAGCGGTGTCTCTTTCCTGGTGCAGTTTCCAGTTAAATACCGCCTGTTGATATGTTTTTCTCTCTATATATAAAATAATCATTTACATCTCCCTCTCTGTCTCCTGTTGGCAGCGGCCTGTTCCTCAAACCACTAATCAGGTAATGTTAGGGAGGTTGAATGGCGTGCCTCCCTCTGGTCAACCTTCACTGCTCACACAGTGGTGTTGTTTTAAAGAGCATTCTTTAGCAGCTGAACTTGGAAAGGTATTAAAGTGGGATTAGGCTCCTCCACAATCCACTGCTTGTGTCATTCAGGGAGTTTGTGTTCTCCGCTGCCACCTCCCCACTCCTCCTCTGTTTGATTGTGGCTAGCCGCAGGAGTGGGACTGACTGTGCCTTTCAAAGGAGAGGGGTAGGGTTAAATCCCTAGTCCACTGCTCCCTGCTAATTCTCCTTGTTCCTTAGAGAAGGATTTACTTCTGCTGCCAGCTTCTCAAAGGCCTTCTCTGCCCATCCGAAAAGTCGGCGTTGCCTTCCTGTGGAGGTGTGGTTGCCATAGAAGGGGCGTCATGCATGGCTTTTCCATCTGAACCCCACTGAGAAAGGGGACCGGGGACTGAAAACAGGCAGAAAGTCCGGATTAGACCCGAGGACAAAGCAGGACAGGAAGATTCCAGAAGGGACGAATGGGAATTACAGCAGCAAAAATAATGCAAAGTGACAGAGAGGGGAAATAGAAAAATAATGGCTTACAAGATTAGACTCGGCAAAGGAGAAAGAAGAAAGGAAAGAGGGCTGAATGAGAATGTTTTCATCTAGATGAGAAGATTTTAGAGAGCGGTCGTAGGTGAATACGGAGTGCTGGACATATCAAAACCGCGCTAATAAGTCATTTCCTCAACTTTTTGCGCTCTCTCTGAGCCTAAGCTGGCAACCTTTAGCCAAACAGACTTAGAGCTGGGAACTTTGTCTTGACAAACTCATCGCTTCCTTAAGATGAGCCCAGCCTATAACGATCCTTCTAAAACCTAGAAACTGGCCTATTAATGCGCCGTTTGCGGGAATAAGTCAGTGTTTAAAATGTTTTCTAATGTTCTAAATGTTTTTTCTAATTTATTTTTTATAAGCCAAACTGGGTAGTTTGTTTAGAAAACCGATCCAGGTTGGCAGGTCAGTTAAACAAGATCCATGTTTGTTTGAGAAACATGCCGAAATTTCTTTTCCAGGGGATTATCCTAGAGGTTTTTCCATAGTTCAATAATAATCTTCTTAACTTATTGTAATAAATGAAAGATTAAAGGATTTTATGAACCCAGAGAGTGCCTGGGCTGACATCTCTGTTGTTTTATAAAGAAAAGAAGATGCTCTGTCTAACCGTCCTTTGCTTATGGATCCAGGTTGTAATGCTCATTATGATGAATAGATGGATGGATATCTCGAAACTAGTAAAATAGGCTATTAATTGTTGTGAAGTGATTACGATGTTATAAAATGTAGCTCTCCCGATTGCGATCTGATGAGCAGCAGTGAAGCAATTATTTTAGAAAGCTGCAGAGGCAACAACAAAAACCAAACTTGCTACCAGCGTGCACACAGCTGTTCATACAAATGCATTTACATGTGTGAACACACACACGCACGCACACACCATATCACTACTCAATCAGTACCTATAACACCATTACCATAACAAAACCACCCTTTGGTTTCCCCTCTTCTCATATTTACACATTATATTCATCACTATCGCTCAACCCCGTCCCGAACCAGCAGATGATGTCAATTGCTCCTCTCACTACCTCCCTGCCTTGCACAATGAAATAGATGTTCACCACAAATAGATAGGCGGTTGCCAGCTGTCTTCCAGACCAGGGCAAACAAAGAGGCCACTAATAAATCCAGCTTTACGGCTGGACAAGATCAACCACACTCCCTGCCTCCTTGCTCCATTTAATGTGGCTTCTTCTAAACAACGGAGGGCAAATTAAATGCCACTCAGTCACCAATAAAACAATGCAAACATCTTCCTGAAAGCACATAAAAGAAGATGGAAGTGTTGTCTAGGAAATGGTGATAGAGGCAGTGTTGCGCCACAGAGGCACGATATTAGACGGTAAGATGAGATACAGACAGACCAGGCCCACTAACCAGCAATGAATCATGATATGATATCTGATGCATATAGAGCATTGTGTGGATATGAAAGAAATGCATAAACTGCCAACAAAGGCTTGATTAAGATCATCAGGGTTTAGTAGTTGCTGCACTGGAGCATGTTTTTTTTTTTTGGGGGGGGGGGGTTTGGTCAGGCTTGTGAGGGGGTTGGGGTCAGTCCCCATGACTGAGCTCACTTGGAATGATGCAAGGCTGGGCTCAGCCTAAAATTTTAACAGATGACTAGCTGCCAAAGGAGGCACCTCTTTCGTTGCACGGCAAACACTGTAACCCTGGACAATTAGCAGATAGGCAGAGATGTAAGTTGGTAAGACCTGTTGAACATTCAGGTCCCTGAGGAAGAATAGCTTCAACTCTCATCGTGCACGTAATTACTGTCGGGTGAGAGAGGTCCCTGCAATATTTTCAGTTTCCAAATTTAAATTATGTTTGTTGAGATAACTTGAAGTGGCACATAAATACTTTCAAATAAATCTTAAGATATAAGGAACGGTGGAGGGAAACCAACGCTTAGAAATTACATTCAAATTAAAGATGATTACAATGCAGAAAAATCTAATTAACACCGAATGCAAAAGTTAAGAAGTAGAACTTTACAATTGGCAATTAAAGTAGGCAGATATATAAAGCAGTGTCTATTTCTTTTTTATGTTGGTGTTGCCGAGGATGGATTACATTTTGTGTTTCATTGTCCTTTGCGCAGTGATTAGACAAACTATTCGTTTGATAAGATCCAATTGAAGAAGCCTGATTTGTTATGTTTGGTTTCGAGCCTTTGTTTTGGTGAGGTTTATAGAAGTTCCCTGGCAAAACGGGCTAGATGGGACTATGCTTATGGAAGTGTGAATAATAATTTGTCATAAAGCCTTCCAGGCTATTGTTAAATATTTTGTAAGGCCAAATGAGCTGGACACTACACAGGACCAAGATACTGAAACAGTCATAATCAAACCAGATATAAGTATACAGTGGTGTGAAATAGTGTTTGCCCCCTTACTGATTTCCTAGTGTTTTGCATATTTGTCACACTTTAGATGTTTCCGGTTATCCAACAAAATTTAATGATAGACAAAGGTAACCAAAACACACCAGCAAGTCCACCTCTGAATGGCTTAAAAAAACTTTGGAGTGACTAAGCCCTAACCTGAATCCGATTGAGATGCTGTGGCACGACCTTAAAAAGCCAGTTAATGCTCAGAAACCCTTCAATGTGGCTGAATTACAACAATTCTGCAAAGAAGAGTGGGTCAAAATTCCTGCACAACGCTGTAAAAGATGCTTGACTGCATCCAGTTATTAGGCTTATGGGGCAATCACTTTTTAACACAGGGTCGCGTAGCTTTGGATTTTCTTTCCCCCTTAACAATAAATACCTCCATTTAGAAAATGCATGTTTTTTTACTTGTGTTATTTTTATCTTTTTCACAAGTGCTGCTTTGAACAGCAAAACTCGGTTTGGGTGTTCTGTTTAAATCACCACACTTCCTACCATATTCTCTTTTATTTCTTTATAGGTTGTTTGCAACCAAGTGCAGCGGCTGCATGGAGAAAATCGCCCCCACAGAGTTTGTGATGCGTGCTCTGGAGTGCGTCTACCACCTGAACTGCTTTTGCTGCTGCGTGTGCGACCGCCAGCTGAGGAAGGGCGATGAGTTTGTTCTGAAGGAGGGTCAGCTGCTTTGCAAGATTGACTACGAGAGGGAGAAAGACTTACTCAGCTCGGTCAGCCCGGATGACTCAGACTCAGGTGAGCCTTCTGCACCCTCTCACACAAGAGTGAGAACGACACTGTGGTGCGATCGTCAAATGGCACCAGGGTGTTGTATTCTGTATGCTCTGTCCCATCACAGCTGTGGCCACCTAAGACGTCCTCCACGAGGAACCTGGTTCTGAATCTTACTGGATTTAGTTTTAGTTTTGTCAATAGCAAAGGATTAAAGCAGTTCTAGATACTAGATGTATTGACATCTGACATCTGAGGTCTTGCTTACAGCCCAGGCCGTAAAAAGTCTAGCGTAGCTCCATCTGCAGCTTTTCAGTGGCTGATTTTGTAGCATTCATTAGAGCAGGGAGCGTAAGTTTATGATACAGTAGGAAGTGGAAGCAGGACAAAGCCAAGCCACCCTGTATTAATGGTGCTCCATGCGTGGGCAGGATCTGGTGCTGGAAAGAATTAAATCACTGTATCACGGTGAGTGACAGAGGGATTTGAGGCCTTTCTGCAGAAAGCCTGCACCTCCACTCTTATCAGCTCTAGTGTTCCTCTCCTATAGCCTCCATACACATTGAGGCATCTTGCCAAGCCTCGCTGTTCACTACCATCTGGCTCGCATTTAAACATGCACAAAAGCAGGGAATTTGTCAAATACATCTGTGCCTGTGTCAACTTTTGTCAACTTGTGGGAATATTTGCTCCACGTCTTCCTCGTTTGCTTGTATCCCAGTGTATCGCACAGGCATGTCTTTTGTGCATGTCTCAGAATTTAAAGATGGAGAAAATGTTGACATGAATAGAGGTTAACCTCGGCATGTGGCAGATGAAATGTAGGTTTTCATTGGTTACATATCAGAACCAGATGACAGGAGACAATAAGCCATCAAGCATGCGCCTGCGCCCTGAAGTCATTGGGGTTTGTTAACAGCAATTGTAGTTTTGATTTGTAAACACTTTCTTTTAGCCTCATATGAAAAAAATATATTAAATGTAATAACTGAATAATAAAAATTCTATTGTCATTTGTTTTTTGTTTTTTCATCATCTACTAGCAATCAGCTAAAGGATGTGACCAGCCCAAAGCAGTTTATGTATAAAGCATTATGTGGTGTTACATTATATAATATTGCATCATGTGCAGATATTTAGCCTATTACAACTTGCAATTCAGTAAATTAGCTTTCAAACTACTGTCTTATTTGAGTTGGTCTGATACTCTGTTCAAACCATGCTTGCTGGCTTCAAAGTTTAGCTTAGCTTGATGGAAATGCTTCTTTACTCAGTGGGCCTGCCTCTTTTTAAATAGCATTTAGTATAATTAACTCATAGGTTGTGGAAGCAGATTAGCAGGTCAATTATTTTCAGTTATTAAACAAAATCAGGTCTCAGGAAACGGAAAACTCTATGAAACATTAATTATTTATATTTTGCTCAATTTTAATTACTCTAAATCCAGATAGAGCTAATGGTGTAAATAAATTAGTGATGAAATTGTTGCTATTCTTTAAAGAATTAGACAGAAAAATACAAATTCAAGTTCTGTGAAATATAGTCCTTCTTTTTGTTCCATTATGTTTACAGTTGTTCATGTTGCATTTTATTTAAATAACTGTTATATTATTATATAGTCTGTGACACCATGAGTGCAGTGGGTTGCTGCATCAGAAAGATAAGTGACTTCACTGGAACAAGTAAAAACTGTGAAGCAAAATGGACATTATCTCGCCTAAGCAATATCAGTGGGTGCTTGTCATAATATTCCCTGATAACAGTGAAAAGTGAATACGGTGGGGCTTCCCAACAGACAGCTCTGTCCCAATTTAACGTCTGAACACACATATATATTTATATAAATGACAACAATTTTACTGACCCAGATTTTAATATCCTGCCCTTGACAGTTAAAGTTTAGCAAAGTGTATAAATTCCGTCATTATTTTAAGGTTAAGTTTGAATCGAGACTATCTTACATATTGTGTTGCAGGAGATGCATTTCCCATATGTACTCATTGCCTGTTTCATGTTGCACTTGATGTAGTACTCTTATCAGAGATTGATTCTGTGTAAATCAGAGAAAGCTGAGAGTAATAATTTACTAGTGACATTGTGTCCAGTTCAGTGACAAATGTGCATATTTCACTGTGCTTTCCATAGATGTCTGTAGGTCTAATCATACATGAGGCCTTTTCCTTTTGTAATAAATTGATAATGTATCAAAAACACATGTGTCTCCTTTGATTAGGCACTTGTGGTGTGTGAATCTCTTGAAATAGGGAAGAATGAAAATATATTTATCAGCAGACTGTCATAGACAAAAAAAATAAGGGTGTAGCCAGTTCAAGCTTGTGCTCATGATACAGAGAACTGATTCTCTTTACAGAGAAAAGTGACGATGAGGAGTTGGACATCAAGCCAGAGAAAGGCATAGGGAGCCAGGGGAAGGGGGATGACAGCAAGGATCCAAGGAGGCCCAAAAGACCACGAACCATTCTGACCACTCAACAGAGACGGGCCTTTAAGGCTTCTTTTGAGGTCTCTTCAAAGCCCTGCAGAAAGGTAAGACAAAGCTTTAATAACCAGCTGCAACTGAGTAAAGAAAATCTGAGATTTATGTTTTTTTAGTTCCCTGGTAAGGGTTTAGATAGAAGTTGAGATGCGAACCACGAGCCCTACAGTAGTTTGACAAATAAAATTCTCAAATTAAAAAAATCTCCCCCACCTCAAAGCTGAGCTTTGAAGTGGCAAGCAGCATTCTGTTCTGTGTTAACTGAGGCAGTCTGGTGTAACGCACTCCGTCTGCACCAAATGTCACACTGAGATAGGAGAACTCCCTCCATAGCCCGGGCCCTAAAACAGGCGCTGCACTTGGTCCGAACTTTGAAGCGGCAATAACCAGTAGGTCCAAAAAGACCACTGCATTCAGTCAGCATTGACTTAAAAGCAAATCAAAGAGGCAGTGCGGCTGTTAGGAACTGTGGCAGTTGTGTTAAGGCGGAACGGGATTTCAGAGGGAGCGTTTCGGTTTTTTGTGTGATGCTCACAGTATTTTGTTTGGATTTTCAGGTGAGGGAGACTCTGGCTGCAGAGACAGGACTCAGTGTTCGGGTGGTCCAGGTGTGGTTTCAGAACCAGAGAGCTAAGGTGAGAGCAAATACCACAAAACAAATTGCATTTTGTGTCCTTACCCTACCCACTCCCAAAAAAAGCAGCTTCGGTCCATTTTAGAGTTCAGCTAGTAAATCACCACAACTATGTGTGTTAAACTTATCACTGCATTCCTTTTGCAAATGCAAAAGAGCAAGGAGCTGCAAATCTAGCTCACTCTTGCATTAAATGTCTACGCCCTCCTCTTTTCTGATGATTATCTTGTGAAAACCTTTGATATTTGACAATGAAGTGCGCTCAGATACAGATTTTACGCAGTTCATTCAAGGGTGAAGAGCGAGGAGCATCCTTTTTAAATTAAAGAGAGCATGTTAGTTTTGGGAGTTCCTCACAACTTTGACTCCTTCGTTTCAGATGAAGAAGTTGGCAAGAAGACAGCAGCAACAACAAGAACAACAGAATTCTCAAAGACTTGGCCAAGGTACGATGCTCCACATACCCTGCAAACACAATGGAGGCCCATTGTCTCCGGCAGCCCCAAGCTTAAAGTGATATTTGTACATATCTCCAAGTAGGTCAAGAGTGTTTGTATCGCGGCAATAGTTTGTTGTTGATGTTGACATCGGAATAGGGAGAAGGTGTACCAATTGCTTAATCTCAAAACAGGAACCTTTCTTCTCTCGCTTACGCTGCGCTCTAATCAAAGCTGTATTTGCTACTGATGCTGAATTACAAATTACAAATATGTCACTGTGTAAACAAGGGCACTTCACATGAAGGGTAAAATGGAAATTCAGTTTGGAAGCCAAATGAAATGAATCATCATCATTTCACCTAACCACTATAAAGGAAAGCGAATGGGGATGGGCTCCAGTGATGAAGCCACAAGAACTTTGTGTCCCACATTCAGTTAGCCAAGAGCATTGTTTGTAGAGGGAAATGGGAGAGAAGCCACAGCGAGGACTACCGTATGTTTCCATAAAAACAACAAGGGCGAGCAATCCACATATTTGGGGTACAAATAGGAATCTATCAGGAAGTACCTACTCTGTAGTTTTCTCTTGGTCAGCGTCACCAGCTCTCTGTTTGCGTAGTGGCATTTAATATTTTGCAGACTCATCTGAAGTCTTCTTGTTGGCTGTATTAACTTTCCCCCTTTGCTTTCATTGCCTTGCAGAGGTGATGTCTAATCGAATGGAAGGGATGATGAACTCCTTCACACCGCTGGCTCCGCCGCAGCAGCAGCTGGTCGCCATGGATCAGAATGGTTACAGCACAGACCCGTTCCAACAGGGGCTCACCCCCCCACAGATGCCCGGGGACCATATGAACCCATATGGTGAGCATCTACCCCACCCCCCACCCCTCCCTTACACACACACACTACTACACCCCCCAAAAACCCCACTGCTGCTTACAAAGCGCACACATGCCTGTCCCTTGATCAACCTCAAAGCTCCCCAGTGTGGGACATGTGCTCAGGCCACAGCCCCCTGATTTAAGTTGCTCACAGAGAAGAACGAGCAGCTTCTCCTCCCACATGAGATAACACAAGTGTTCTCATAAGCCGTTGGGTTTTGAAGTGTAATTTCAAATCTGTTTAATATGGTTTTAACTCCTTGCCCCCAGCCCCGTTACTGATGATGTTTCCGAATGTTGGTAAAAACATGTGGTCTATGTGGGCAGCTTAAGATAAAATGCACTGCAAATAATGATTGAAGACCGTGTGAGCTAATGAATCAGAATTGGAAAACAACAAGTCTCAGATTTCTGTTTGATAAAGGAAGGAATTAGAGCGCAAACAAAGGCGGGAGGGGGGAAAAGAAAAAAGAAAAAATCAGTCAATCAAGTGTTAGTCCACAGGATGTAACTGGAATAACACATTTTCGAGCGATGTCCTCAACATGTCCCAGAGGGACCATTTCCTGAAGTTCATAACTTCCTTATAATTTGCCTCCATTTAGTTCTCTTCGGTAGTAAGAACCAAATCCCCAGTCTCATCACTCTCCTTTGGTTTGGGGAAAAGAACAATATTGGCAAGGCATTAAAAGATATGTCTCAAAACACTGTCCCCATTTTGTGCAACACTATCATTAAGATCCAGAGTGTAATAAAGTTAACTATTCCCTCCAGAGAAATAACATGTTGAGGTTTTATGAAAGGCGTAAACAGTTGCTATTAACCAGATCTTTTAGGAGGATGCCCCTTGTTTACATGCTCCCTCACAGACCGCAATTGTCCCAGTGAGCGCAGCAAAAAGTGAGCTTTGATGATATCTAACAAAACAGTTCTCACATTTGTGATGACACATAACAGCAGTTTCTCAAAGGGACTATTAGTAATTATAATTTCCCAACGCTGCTATAAATCTCAAATACAAGATTACACCGATTTCACAGCCAGAGTAGGGTGTTGTGCTCTTTGAATGACGCCTTTGCCTCTGAATCCTGACGGCTTTTTCCGTATCCGCTCTCTGCAGGTAATGATTCTGCATTCCATGACATAGACAGTGACACGTCCTTAACCAGCCTCAGTGACTGCTTCATGGCATCGTCAGAAGTCAACTCCTTGCAGGCCCGCGTGGGGAACCCCATCGACCGCCTCTACTCCATGCAGAACTCTTATTTTGCGTCATGAAAACAGAAGAGGAAGCTAACATTAGCGCAGAATAAACTGCCCATCTCAACCTGAAGAGCGATGGATGGCCAGGACCTACGCTAACATGGACATGACAGAAGAAACACCTCCTTGCAGTAGCTCCTGGTTATGTGTGGAAGCTTACTGAAAAGATAGTAAAACCACTTATTGTAGGACAGTGACGATTCCTGGGGGAAAGACTTAAATATTGTTAGAGATTATTTGGTAGGATTGCTTATTTGTCACAGGAAATATTACTCTTTTCTTTGTTCACTTAAAGGAAATAAGTAGATATTGAAGCCACTGATTACACACTCTCAAGCCAAATAACACAAAGAATTTATACAGTGCATGATCAATTGTAAACAAAAAGTTTTTGTAAGCTCCCCCCTCCCTCCCTTCCTCCCCCAGTTAAGATGTGGTGTTTGGACTGTTTCTTCTTTCACACTACATGGGATTCCATGTTCACCGTTAGCATTTTGATCACTTTCCATAGGTTTAGATATTGTGTTAATAGTAAATAGGTGCAGCATGTCTGCAAGAGTGACTGTACATTTGTGTATGTATGAGAGAAAGAACTGTTTAGCTGAGACAAAAGTGGAGAATTTGGTGGACAAGTAGGATCAGTGAAGTGTAAATACTTTCCCCAGGCAAATTGGATGTGCATGTTAAAAATGGAAAGCATTCTATTTATTTAACTATAACAGGCTCTTGAAGGTACATATTAAAACTGAAAAGCTTTATTTAAAAAGGAGAGCATTTTTGTTGAGGAATTAGTGAGTTCATGAGTATCACAGCTCATCTGTATACCTTTTTAATATGAAGATTAACCCTCTTGTTTTTGTTTTATTCAGCCAAGCTGTAAATGGGCAAAGTTGCTATTTATTTCATACAGACCATAAACCTTTTGTTGTCATTGTCCTATGTGCATTATCAAAATGTTAAAGTTGCTAATTGACCAAAGTCGACTGGTTTGATGAATAAACAATGTCTTTCTCCTGATAATGTTAAATAAATACCATCAGTGACAAGTCATCAAGTATTACCAACTTTTGGGGCTCAAAAATTAAGCCAGTGTGGGAGTGCCAAAAACTGCAGTTGCTCAAATAACAACTTGAGGCTAATTCCAAAAGAAAGTCAGTCCTTTTGATGTTTTGCAGACATGTGATTAACCCTCTGATGTTAACTTGTCTATCATTTTGGACATGTGACAGTCATGGTATGAATAAGGCCCCAATCACACCGGCCTAGAGAACTGTCTGTGACCATCCAGTAATCTTTCGTCGTGAGGGGAAAATTAGTATTGCCTGACTGGTTATGGGTAGTTGCTGGAGGTTGATGGCAGTCGCTGGCAAAATGATTGTTAAAGCCCCAGTCACGCAGGCCAACAGACCTGCCAGTGACCCCCTTTCAAACAATGGTTGCTAGCAAAAAATGTGTATTCCCCAACTGGTTAGCAAGCATACTAGCATACTGCTGCAATCGTGGTTTGAATGGAAGTGGCAGAATTGTCTACACACAATGGCCAGCTAGTCCCTGAGCTGCAGTTAAACTGTGAAAAGTTTTTCATGTTTGTCTACAAACACTTGTAAACTACTAGCTGAGCTGTAGTAAAACCTGAAAAAGTGCAACACAAACCAGAAATGGAGACCATCTGTCCTCAAAGTAAAAATTGAAACATGTTGGCTGCAGCACTGAGGCTCAACTTTTACTTTGAAGATGAACCTTCTTCTTCTTCTTCTTCTGGTTTGTGTTACAGTTTTTAAAGTTTTTATATTGCTCAGCTAGAAGTTAACAAGTGTTTGTAGACACAGGAAAAAACTATAGGCAACTGTGGAAATAACAACCGAAGCTATCCCCAGGACCCAGAACTTATCTCTCTCAGCAACAGCCACTGTTGCCGCTGCCATCTAGTCAGGGTAAAACACATTTCCCTAGCAACCATGGTTGTAACATGTGTAATACAACTGACAACTCTTGATCAATGTGTGTAGGATGTCACTCGAGAAACTTTAATAGACTATGAATCATGGTATTAACTTGGTTAGGCATCAAACACCTAGATCTAGAGACCAGTAAGTGAACCTCTAGAAATCTCCAATCACTAGGGAAAAATTTGGTATATTGCCCAATTCGTTGGCTGCTGCTAGTTGAAATTGGTCCCAACAAAGGTGCTGCACCAAAGCCCTTTTTGTGATTGTTTTGGTCACTAGCATTTTGCTGGGGTCACCTGTAGTTTCCATGGAGGACGTCAGCTTGTCTACAAATATCCACCATTTATTCTCCAACCTGTTCAGAAAATTGAAGAAGTGCAATGCAAGCTGGAAACAGAGACTGTTCACCTTCAGAGTAAAGGTTGGGCCTCACTGCTGCAACTAACACATTTCAAAGGCCCAATTTTGACTTTAAGATGAACAGTCTCCATTTATGGTTTCCATCATACTTTACCCAGTTATACTAGAATTTGGTGAATACTTTGCCAGTGTTTGCAGACAAGTTGCTGTCTTCCTTACAAAGTGCTAGTGACCAAAGCAAGAAGGTTTTCAGTGCAGCCCAGTATACCTCTCACAAATTGCACAGACTTTTCCCTAGCAATTAGTGGGGGTTACTGACTGGTCCATAGTCCTGCATGAATAAGGCCTTAGCAAGGTGAATCCATGACTGTATGGGTGCATCATGCAGACACAGATATCTCCAAGTTGGTGCAAACATAACATAG
>NW_024582456.1:654353-667022 GCF_018398535.1 Haplochromis burtoni
ATAATAATAATAATAATAATACCACAGTGGAGCAAGTATGGAGAGTTAGTGCAGTATCTGTATATCATATGTTTGTTACTTTCACTAATGTGCAGGTATCTGTGTATCCCAAGGAAAACATCTAGCTGACCAAGCTAGCTAGCCTTAGCTTATAACTCTGTGCTACATATCCTTAGTTTTTCAGTTCTGTAAGAACAGTACTCTATATTCACACTATTCTCAGCACGTGTGAGCTACTTCAGTTAATGGCCTTTATGCACAATTCATTAAATTCATCTGTAATTTTTAGCAGCATTATCAATGGTTCTCGAAAAATAATAGACATTATTGGTCCCAAAAAGTTCAATCCTAATAAAACTGGTGGTCACTTGACTTTTCTTTTAGCACCAATACTTAATTTAAATGCTTCTGTATTTAGTAAACATTATAATGTACTAAAATTGTGAAAACAGTAAAGATAACTACTTTACATTAGCGTGTTAGAGTTTTTTTGTGAACATTTTATAACACTGGCATTAGTTAGAACTTATGTAAGTCCTTTACAACTCATTGATTACATTTACAACTCAACTGTAACCTAGCTAATTTGTCCAACATCAGTAGCAGACCTGAGTAAGCATGAAAACATTCCAGTTTATGACTTGTCTGTAAGAGAATGCGGACGTTAAGGCATAAACACCTATGTGGGCTGAGGGTGAGGTCGGAGAAAAGTTCAGGTGACATACCAGTACAGCTGCACGACTACAGCGCAAACCCCACCTATAACCTCAGGGCTGTCGGGCGGTTGCTTGGAAGTACCATCTGGGTGCTCCTTCATTTCACCGACAGTTCTCAGTGCTGCCAGGCAGTCTTCCACCCACAGTCTGTTTAGTCATGTGACCAAACAGATTAATCAACACACGCATGATCTTGTGTCTTATTGTGTCTCGGTATGCTTCGCAAAATGCGACTAGCTAGAACATAACAGAAGATGACTGCACTATCTTCTCTCCATCTACCTATAAATAACATTTACTGTCGATGGCTATCTTGTCTTCAATCTGACAGCCAGGTGTTGGACTTGTTACACTGCCATTTATCTTCGCTTGTCATTCCACAAGGAGAAAACGCCCTACAGTGACATCATCTTAGTCTTAGACTGGGTACTCATTGGACGGGTGAGATTTTGGTTTTGAAACACCCCTAAAATTCGTCAAACCCAGCTGCGAATAAAAGGCACGGTCAGCTTAAGTTGCCATGCGGCAGATAAACTAAAGCATAGCAAACATGATAAACTGTCAGGCTGAACAGTGTGTGCGTCTGTTTGCCACTGTCTGCTTGACTTAGTGTGTGTCTGTTTTCAGGTTTAATGAGAACAACGAACATGTTAGCGTCAGGTTTCTAATATATATGTGGATTCAAGTGTGAAAGATGTGAAAGACTGAGTAAACAGACATGACAAAGACTTCCACTTACAGTAAACATGAATGAGGCTGTTACGCACACACTGTGTTTGCACGGGAGCCACGGTACAGTTGGTTCAAGCGCTCTCCTTTCAGGCCAGGCCAGGTGAGCTTACAGAAAGGTGTTTAGGTGTGGAGGAGGACAGAAGGTCCTGCTGCTGACATTGTAGTGGAAAAGATGAGAGTAAACCTCAAAAACCATAAATCCTACGACATATTTTGAACATTGGCTGCTTTTTCACTCATTTTCAGACCTGTGAAACATTCAAAAGAGACTTAACTTAAGGGATGAACCAGTGTTCTGTCTAATTCTCCTTTTTGGAAAAAAAAAACAAAATCAACCATTCAACATGTCTGTCCAGAATGTCCTGAATTTTGGTTTAGAACTAGATTGGTCTTGTTGAATAACTTCTGAAAATAATCATTTAGCTAAATTGTGGTGATGTGCTTTCATCACGGCACTCTCTCCTGTCAAGATTTAGAAGGCAATATGCCTGGATGGTAAACATGTAGCTGTCGCCACTACCCTGTTAGCTTATCTTGACTGAATTTAAATTCTAATCTAGCTCAAACAAAGGAAAGGGATAGCTTCCATTTTTTATTATTTCCTATGATAAAACTCTTTCCTGTCATAAACTGTCATAATCTTTATAATATAAATATCTACTCTATCCAATCTCCTCCGGGTGTGGAGTAGACTAGACTTAAAAACAAAAACACAAGCAAATACATGTGTTTCATCAACTATCTCCCTACAGTTTTACTTTTCGTTTGCCAAAAAAGTCACGGTAATGAGCAAACATAATCCACGTCACTGCTTGTTCACTGGCACTTGGGTGTGAATTGGCCAAAAGAGACCGTCAGAGGTTGAGGTAAGCGTGGCCCCGATATAAAAACAGTCACCCTGAAACCTGAGCTGGAGACACAAACTCACCAAGAGTTAAAGAGTCAACCCTCAGTATACTGTTAACACATTTTCTCTTCTACCTTTCTGGCACCACGTAGGAAATGAGTCTAGTGACAATATTTTCATTAGATAACCAAAATCCTGAAATTTTCTACCTGAGACGTAATTGGACGTTTGTGGTTCATTTAGTCTCCTTAACTGTTAGCTTTTCTTTCCCGGCCCATCAAAAACACATGGAGCTCGATTTGTTATTCGGGGTAATTTAAAGCAAGTTTCTGACCAGCTGCCCCATAAAAGCACAACGTGACCCGAGACAGTAGCTGAAGAGTGAACAACAGGGCCACACATCCAACCCTTACTTCATCGCACTCACTCAGTCAGGGAGGGGCTCATTCAAACCATTTTTTTTTAAATTTTATTTTGAAATGCCCATTGTTTAAAATTTACTGTTCTTCTAATTGGCATTCCCAGTTGTCATTTCTGAGCGTCACAGTTACATTTTCTTTCCAACCAAATCCAATTAATTGTTGCTTTGCCAGGCCAAAGACACTCAGACGTTTGTGGGTTTTAGCACTGTCTAGATTTCTTCTCATGATTTCCCAGGGTTCGCAGGAGTTCACAGCGAGTCCCCAGTTGAGACGGTTGGGGGAGGTTTTGGGGGTGTTTTTGTTGGGCATTTTCCATGGCGTGTGGTTAATTGTTCAGGGAGACTTTTAAGCAGCGTCTGACACATATTCTTTGAGCCTTGAGGGCTTGTGCATAATCAAATAAAAGGCTATAGTGTGGTTTTTTTTTACCAGAGTGAGAGGTCATAGCCAAACCTCCGAGCATGCCCTCACAGCAGTGTGTTGCCCTGTTGTGTCAGTCAGCGGCGCAAGACATTGGTGCCTCTGTATGACACATTATTTGCAAGTTACATGTCCAACATACAGTACTTCTTGGTTTCACTGTAACCAACTAGTGTACTGTAGCACCATAAACTGCGTGCCATAGATATGTGAACAGTGTTCATGGAGGTCAGCATATTTGTAGTATGTAAGACTTTAAAATAAAATACAAAAGCCACAATTCGAAGGAGGGTTCAGTGAAAATTCAGTCCTATCCTCTCACATCTAAAAAGAAATTATTGGAACCTTGCCATAAACATTTCTGGCACACGTAAACATATTGCTGCAACTGTTTTATTCACCTCCTGCCTTTGTTTTATGCTGAGAAAAAAACAGCTCGGGATTCACATCTCAGCGCCCAGGGGTGTAGATAGAGCCCTGGATAGGGCTGAGTAATCCCCACTTCTATTGGAGCCCATCTGTTTTGGTTTTCATTTTTCTGCATTATTAGTGCTTATTGGTACATGGTCTAGGAGCATAGCCAGGGTGTTTGAAGTCAAGGAGGAAGGTGATGCCAGGGGCATTAGCCGAAGGAATGGTGACCTTAAGGTCCGACACAAGGCAGCACTCTCACCCTCCGGGAGCCTCTCCCTTGATGTTGGAATCTAAGTCCTGCACTCTCTCCAACCCCAGGCTCCAGGGACATTACAAATTTGCCACATCATCTGACAATTGGGTAATATCTTAAGCATAACATTTTATTATTTGTGCCTTAGTCATAGTGTGCAGAGTCATGCATATTGCAGTTATAATTCTATTAAAAAGGGAAAAGTGGAGCTACATAACTCCCATATGATATGAACTACATAATTAAGGCACAACAAAGTTTTGAATTAGATGTGAATGCCAGTATAGCAGTAGACATGCACACTGATGAAGTTAAAATGTCAGTTTTAGTCTATGTGATAATCTCACAGTGGTACCATGTGGGTTGGCTCTAAAAGTCAACTCTTATGTTAAAAAGGATAGTTAAAAAAAAAAAGGCTTTTGATAGTTCCCAACAGTTATGGGCGTGGCCACCTTGACAGCCAATCACTGTCTGTCCGTCTGCCTCGTTCCAGTAACTGCATTGGATCTCTTCACCATGTGTGTGCTTTAGAGCATTTCTATTGGATTACCTGGTTAGCATTATAGCTCGCCCTGTGGTACAGACCATCCAAGAAGTTTGTACTTCCGTTCTGGTGAGGAACGTTCTAGTATTTTATCAGCCTGTTATTGCAGCACTAATTAGCAAACATGTGTGCCTGTACATTTCACCCACACAGTTTATTGATGCAGCTGCTAACCAAGCTGGCTAGCGTTAGCTCTCCACCCTCTCATCCGGCTTGTGGTGACTTCTGGCTCTGAAAGTCAGTATAAAAATTTTCAAGGTTGAAGCTTCAAAATGTGGGTTGTAAAACCAAGGGGTGACATCACGGTGCTTACATTCGTCTTTTACCGTGGACTGTCTATTGTCTTCACCCGCCCACACATAAATACATGAACCTCTCAGCTTTGTTTGTGGAGCAATTTTAATGCAATTATGTAACAAATAATATGGCGGGCTGTGCGGCAGATGTGCTAACTGTGGGGAGTAAAATTCCACTAGGTTATGTGTGCGTGTGGTTATTTAGTGTAGCCAAGCAAGTTAACTTTAATCGACTTAAACTTCAACCTTCATGTCCAAATATAGTCACTTTTGGCTCCAAAGATGGCAGCCGTCACAGTGCTTGACTCATATGAGGCCTCGTTTCTCCCTTCAGATGTTTTAAGAAGTAATACTAAGCACTAATAAGGCCTTCAAAGAAATTAAAGTTCAGGCAAATATTCTAATTGTCCACAAAGTGAATTTTGCTTTTATGATCAGTGTACCAGCTCCAGGCTGTGCGGCGGTGTAATAATGCAGATTACAATCCCCATGCTGTCTTTCAACTCTAGCTCTAGCAGAGGATAGTTTATGCTCCCACATTACACTTGTAATTTTGGCATTCTCTTGAGGACTAAATGACAAGCTAGGTCAATCAAATTTCACTCACATGAAGAGCGATTGGTAATTAGTACTGATATGTTTTCCACATCACGTGCGTGGCCAGCTGATACCTGTGTTTATGATTACTCCTTGTGTTAAGTTACCTTCCAGCAAATAGACACCGGCACAGTTCAAGCAAACCTTTGTCCAACAGGGTGTGTCGTGGATGCGCTGTGCATTTGTCAAACTGGGAGCAGAGAATTAAGTTCGTCACTCTGGCAGATAAATGCAGCAATCATATTAAACACATTAGGAGGAAGAGTATGTGCAGTGCAATACAGTTCAGGTTTCTCGGGCAATTTATTAAGAGAGCCTTAAAAAAAGAAAGAAAGACTTTTACTTGAGTTACTCCTATTCCCAAAGTACGTGTGCACATAAAAGTAATCTGAAAGCTTGTTAAAGTCTGAATTCAGAGTAACTCCTTCGCTCTTGTGTGGATGAAGTCGAAGAGGAGAGGAGGAAGTCTCCCCTGGCTGTT
This sequence comes from Haplochromis burtoni, assembly GCF_018398535.1. Taxonomy (NCBI): domain Eukaryota; kingdom Metazoa; phylum Chordata; class Actinopteri; order Cichliformes; family Cichlidae; genus Haplochromis; species Haplochromis burtoni. The sequence goes on from NW_024582456.1 coordinate 660,076, forward strand.
CACAGCAGCTCACACAAACATTACCTCTGGGTGTGGGATACGATGCAGGAAAAGGTGAGCCCAGAGCTGTATATTTAAGCCCTGGATGTTTTGACAGAACTCACCTGTGAGGCTGATAAATCACTCGCAGTGTACACTCAGAGTTGAGCGTGGACAGTAAATCTGAAAGTCAACAGCCAGTGAGGGCTAAACCAAACTGTTAGGAATTCTGTATTTGGCACACCTCCTGTCATGTATACCCTATTTATTATATACCCTTAATGACTTTCTGGAGACCGTCAGTGAGTTAAAAGACATACGCTTGCTCTCAAAATAGAGCTTGACCCACGTCCTCCACCTAACTGGTTATAAAAGATGCTTTTCTGTTTGTTTAGATAAATTAAATCCAGCTAATTAGTAAGATGTTTTTAAAACTGTAAATCAGTATCTACTGAGTGCCATGCTAGCTATTGCACTGAGATCATCTAATGACCACTGGGCCACATTTGACTCCCACCGTTTGAACATTTGACCCACTGTAATTTAATAATTTGTGTTTTCAGAGGACAGAGGTCAGTGTGACTCTGCCCCAAACTGACCTTTTACATTGTAGCAAGAACCAGCACGATTATCACTACATCATGACAATTATAATCCATAGTGTTACATATGAATATCATTTGTCCATCCTGTCTTTCTGTCCAATCCCCCTCCCCAGAGACAGCGCTCCTCTAATAGAGTTTTGATGTGGAGAGCATTGATTAGCCTCCTGCTCTCTTCCAGTTAACAGCAGACAATCATCCTTTGTGCTCCACCCGACCTTTCGGTGTGTTTTTATTATATGGACTAAAACGGCCCCAAATAAACTGCGGATGAACTGCCTCCTCTTGCTAGCTTTTCAAAAGGTTAGTAAATTTCACCATATGGATTTTTTGGTGTCTCCCCCAAATGTCATGGCTTAATTATTAACTGTGGGGCCATTTTGGAGAGAGATTTGCACTTTTACAATATTGTTGTGCCTGGCGAGGTTAAGTGTTGGGAGTTCAAGGAAGGCCATTGTCCTCCCACTGTTTTAATGAAGATGGATTTAGAGATGAAATGTTGTGTGTAATAAAGACAGCGTGACCTTTAAGTCCTTGCCATAGGAAGCATGCCGATAGCTTGAACGGACAAATAATTAGCTTTAAGACTGTTATAACAGGTTTCCGCTGATGAATGAGTAAAGATATTTTATCACCAGCTCTTGTAATATGCATCATGACTGATAGCTGTAATGAAATTGTTCACTGAGCGTTCCAATAGATCAGGATCTACGAGCCCTAACTCAAGATTATAACCAGCCACCAACACCAAAGGTCGCGACCTCCCTGTGTGGCCGTTATGAGTAAATATTGATTACACTAGAGTCCGTCGGCTAACTAGAGCCACCCGAGCACAACACAGCCGTGTACTATGGTGTTTTTTTTTCTCAAAGTAATATGTGATCTAATCCGAGCCTCAGCCCTGCTTTTGCCCCAGCCGGTTCTTTCTGCTGTGCGTATCAGCATGCGTGCCTTTGCTCCAGGCTCGAGTTTCTCAGAGCTCCTGCTTACTGCAGTCAGCCCTTCGCATGGCGCTGCATCAGAACGGGCTGCCCCGAATCTTGAAGTCAGGGCTTCCTTGGGGGTAGAGGCGTCCCTGCTGCTAAGGAGGCACGTCAGTTTCTGAGTTCACATGTTCCTCGTCCCCACCTTTATGCATGTCATCAGACTCGCTGTGCCCGCCTCGGTGAAAGCGCTCTGCTGACTTCCTGTGCTGACAAGCGGGACGTGACGAACTCCTTGGCGCTGAGCGCTAAGAACCTTGCAGGGCATTGAAATAAAATTAGTAAAACTTTGTTATTTAATGCGTAATGTTGCCAGGTTCGTGATACAGAATATGCAGCAGCTTTCTGTGTTAAACAGGCTCTTTTTGAGAACAGGAAGTGTTGTTTGACTAATATGTGGCAGAGATCCCTATGTATTTCAGTGAGCTAGTTTTACCACTGAAAAAGGCAACAACAGGGGTTTTCCTTAGCTACACAGCTCTCTACTTCTGTCTATCTACATATCTACGTATATATATCTCGTTTGTTTCAAAATGTTGAGAACAAAAAGTTATGATTTTTCTGGTGTTAACGTTTTGAATGATTTCAGCACCATGAGGGTGCCAGGCATCGTGGACGTTGTTACCTTCAGGCTTGGCTTGTCTAACCGTTTCTCCCATTTTCCTGTCTTTCTTCCAAGCTTAACTAACCAACTGCTGGCAGTAGCTTTACAGCATGTCAGCACAGGAGGCATTTTTCGTCGCTTTTCTAAGGCCTCCATTCAATGCACATCGGAAGAAACAGATAAGTTTCTATTTTAACCAGTCCAACTGCCTAGAAAACACAGCTGCTCGTGTTTAGCACTGCCTTTAACACAGCTGCTCTGGGTCTATTTTCTTTGTTTTGCATGTGTACCTGCATCTGTATTATAGGACATTGTTAACCTTGTCAGAGTACTGATGCAATTTGTTCTTTTGAGTCTTCCTTGATACATAATTAAAAAGAGCTCACAAATCCAAACACAAAGGGAGGATTTTGAGCCACTCAGCAGCAGCAGCAGTGGTGTCAACTTTGTAGATTGACAGAATGGCCTCATTTTCTTCTTCGGGTGTTTGGGAACCGGAGGCTCGGGAGAAGGCAGCAAGCCCTGACAAAGAGCTGCCATTGCACAGAAACCTACCCACAAACCCTTGCCTGTGGCTTTCCCTTTGAAGGTGCATGTCTCTTCTTGACATTTCTTGTTGACTCACCTTGGGAACGTTGAATTCCATCTTCTCGGTCCAAAGTTTGTGTTCAAACTACGTGAAACGATGCAGAAGATAAAAAGCACTTTGTTGCCATTCAACTGAGGGACAAAGTCATTAATCGTCTGAGTACCCAAAACAACACGCTGGCCGCAGTTTCTAACGTGCTGCCGTGACGCCTTGAAGTGAGGAACATCTTTGCACTTCGTAGTGGAAAACACAGATGAGGTCATGCAAAGCTGAGGCTGGTTTTGAAAGATACCCCTGCCTCCTGAATAGCACATCGCTCTGCTTCCTCTGCCGCATGCACACCAGAGCTGACGGGGAACATGGCATATTTGTGTCACTCCAGCAATTGGAACAGAGCAACATTAATAGACCGTGCGGGTTGCAATGCAATTAAAACATAAATATGCAAAGCAGATGAGTTTGCCAATGCTGTGCTGTATGTGAGGAGACAGGTGCCAGCCATCTTTAGTGTTTACAACAAAGATACTCCAGCAAATGGGATCACTGTGATCAGACTGGATTAATTTGCCATGTCTGGGAGCTTGAATTTCAGTATGACTTCAGCCTAGGACAATCTAAAACAGTAAATGATCTCAGCAGGAGGAACCCAGGTCTGAAACAATAAAGTAATGTGAGGCAGATATGAAGAAACTACCCATGTTAATATATCAAAAGATCTTGTAAACTGTCAATGCGCTGTAATGAGCAGAGTTACTATTCTTTTACACTCAATGACAAACTAGGACATAGATGACTTCAATATCTCTCTTCTCAGTCATCATGTAATTCAAATTAGCTAATGATCATTGCCTGTCTATTAAATCCCTTTGATGTAAGAGGAGGTGCCCAAAACATTCGGCGTGTCTGAACAGACGACTTTGTTCGCTCCGGGGCAGCTGCAGCAGAAAGCCGGCGTGTTTCAGATAGTGAAAGCTGACAGAGTCCTGGCTGTTGAGCTGATTCTGGTTTACTGACATGCCCTGTCCTCTCGCAGGGTGCTCACATTCTCTTTCTCGCTCTCGGTGGTCTCGCGTTCATTTCGCCTGATTGAGCAGTCGGTTACAGTTGCGGCGCGGAAAACTCTACACATTTACACAAAATGTCCGTCAAGTAGTGACCGTTCAATAATATAGCCTTTACAGCCAATACCCAAGGACCCGTAGGCCATTAAAGGGACCATTACCAGTGAAATCCTTGTCTGGTCAAGTGGAGGCAAACTAATGTGTTGCTGTGAGGAAAGGTCCTCATTGTGAGAGTTGCAGAAAGAGCTGCAGGGGGAGATGGGATCAATTGCAAATTAAACTAGTAGCCATACTGTAGCTAGTGTTATTAAACAACAAAGTGTTGGTTCACCATGGTAGCTCCTTCAAAATTACATCTGAAGACATTACAAAAAAAAGAAGAAGTTCTAATTAACTTCACGAGTCACTGTTTTGTTTGGAACACTTCCGACATTTTCATATGTATGATGAATATGCTCGAAAAGTAAGATTTACCCAGTAGCTCATATGCACTCTAAAGTTTGGGGAACAAACACCGAGGCTTGGGTTGACAGCTGCTGACAGCCAAACTGAATTAGATCCATGTAATTGATTAAAAAAACAAACCTTGCTGAAAATTCTTGCAGATGTGTGAAAATGTGCGATCATCTAAACTGCTCCCATTCTACCCGTTTGATAAACTGGACAAGCTCCTGATTTGAATTGCTGTGTTACATGAATATGTAGCAAGTGATTCCTTGTACAATCAGCCATTCAGACAAGTCTGTAGCTGCCGATAGTTTGTGACGAGTTTAATTCTAGACTTCCACATCTGTTTTTGTTTTCCTTCAGGTTTAAACTGTCTGTCACGGCGCAGTTTTCCAAAATTTGCTGGGTGTTTCTCGACGAACCCACACAAAATTTCTCCAGCTCCGGTAATAAATTTGCTTTCGTATTTCATCTGTGGTTACCCATATATGCATTAGCTTTTCTTCTACTTATGTTTTCAATAAATATCTAAATGCCACTTTTGGTTTGTTTTTTTTTTGTTATTCGTCTACTGTATGAGCTTCTGCTCAGCTAATAATAGAGGCTTTCAAATGTAGCCTGTTTCCAAAGTGACATAATCAAAATGAGCACCGTGCACTAGAAAAAAACTCTACAAACTAAACAGCATGTAGGTGTGTTAACACTCATACTTTTGTAGAGCGAAGCAAAATTTTTTACTTGGAGGGGGAGGACCTTGTGTCTTGGATTAATTAAGATGAGGAACTCCCACTTTGCGGAGCTTAGCGTGTGCGGGGCGATGTTTTCTTCAGTCTTTTCCACAGGGATAGGTTTGCACTCATCTTTGATAGTTAACCCTAAGTGACCCCTCCCTAGAGCCAGTCCCACTCCCACTTCACTGCTCCTGCTTCTCATTAGAGCCTGTCCACTAGTCTGACTCGGCCTAAGTAGGCCGACACCCAGGCCACTGACCCACTGGTTCCTCCCAAAGACATAAAAATGTATGTATGTGTGTGTGTGTGAGTGAGTGTGTGTGTGTGAGTGAGTGTGTGAGTATGCTGAGCTATGACTGCGTGGGCTCTCAAGAAGGCTTATCAGTTATTAAGTTGTCAGTTTAATTCAGACATGAAATAAAACTCAATTTACTGTCAGATTAGTATGTATGCATGAATATTTTACTGTGAAATTCCACTAACTTAACAGTTTATTTTGGCAACATTGGAGGTAATATGTTACTGCTCTGTCTGAAAAATACAGATTTGTCAAAATCAGTGAACCAAACGGAGCGGCAATGAATTGATTTAAATTCCTCCAATGCCACATTTTTGTCTGTCGCGAACGCAGCAACGGATAAAAATGTTGTTTGTGTGTGCGTTCATTTCAGGTACTTTCCCCATGACGGAATCAGGCAAGATCCGAGTGTTTTGATGAACATATTTTACAGCAGAGGTGACAGAGCTGAAACTGCAGCTGAGTCATTATCCTGTATCGTTGGCTATCTCAGAGGATGATGAGACATGAATTTGTCTGACCTACACAGGGCAGCACAAAGGACTGAATTCAAAGCAGGGCACCCGGGGGCCAAGCTGGCGGCAGGCCCAGCCTAGGAGCACCAGCCAGTCACCACCTGCATACTGCTGCTCACCCAGTCCCCCCCCCTCCCCGAACATCACCACCACCCTCTGTCCATCCCCTCCTCCAGCGACCAACCCCTCCTCCTCCTCCAACCCGCTCTGACAAGCCTCATCTGCATCCTGGTCATATCCTTCTCCCACTCTTAATATCTCCCCGGTCCATCTCAGCTGTCCATCAAATTCTATGTAAAGGCAACAGTGTGGCCTCAGCTGTGAACACCCTTTTCATTCTGTCGCCGTGCTGCAGTCCAGCCGATTTTTTGAGATAAAGCAGCGATCGAACGATCTTAAATGCCAAACGTGTTTGATGTCTGAAGATGAGAATTTGGTTTTGAAGGCCAATGCTGCCCTTTTGTTTCATTCTACAGTACTGTATAATTGCTGTTTGGACAAAAGGGAAGGGGGAAAAAAGAATCGACCCTGGTGCTTTTACATGGTAAAACTTGGTATAGAAAGATCACAGTACTTAGAGGTGATATAATTACTGTGTCTTATCTCATCAGCGCTCCCAGAAACATACAATCTCGAACAATTATGTCACTCAAAAAGATGTAAGATGTTGTAGGACAGAAAGTCAGGTTTCCAATTTCACAGGTCAGCGAAATGATGATCATGTTCCAAATTGAGTTTTAGACTTCATTCAGCTGCTCAATCCATATAAATTTTTTTTTTAATCCATGTCACAGAGTTATCAATAAGAGTTTGATTATTTGCCTTAAACCTTGTGTTCACCCTCAGAAGAAGTGTCTCTGCTGCCTCAACAGTCACCAGTGTGGTTCTCTCTTAGTTCAATACTGCCCCCTGGAAAATAGTCTGTGTACTGCATGCAGCAAAACTGGATGAGGACGTAAAAAGATGGCAGCCCCCTGGACTTATCATTTAGTCCTCTTATCAGCCTCCAGTGAAGTTATGGGCTTCCAAAGCTTGGCATTGGACCACTGTGACACTGTAGGACACAATGATGATGATAATGATGTCAGGATGTCTGTTGGACCACCTACACACACACACACACACACACACACACACA
>NW_024582456.1:667042-668421 GCF_018398535.1 Haplochromis burtoni
ACACACACACACACACACACACACACACACACACACACACACACACAAACATATTAATTGCCAGGATTATTATTAATAACTGCGGTGGCGATATCATTATTATTAGCGTATCTGCTAGTAACAACAGCTCTCTTCTTCTCCTCTGTTTTTTCTGTCACAGTCGATCCCAGTTTAAATTTTCACCTTTATCGTGATCACTGTTTGCAATTCATTTCCCGTCAAACTCGGATGTCACAGCCTGGCTGACCCTTGCCCTTGAGCAAAACTAATATCAAAACAGCGAGCTGTGAGAACAACTGAGCCAGACAGGGAACACTGGGATGCCACTGCCAGACAATAGGAGGGTGAGAAGGAGGATGGTAGAAATTCTCCTCCCAGCTGTAGACCTCGTCGAACCCCAAATCTGAATTCCTGAGCTGTTCTGGAGGAGCCCCGAGGGCTGGCAGAACGGCGTGGCGCGTTATGGGAGTCTGTCCTTTCTCTGTGAGCCCAGGCAGGGGATTCGGTGAGGAAGGTGGGGGTGTTTGATAACACTGCATTTTTGACCCCCTCTCGTTCTTGCTGTCTCTTCAGCAGCGTCGGATTCACGCAGAGACACCGGCAATCCTTTAGACCTGTCTCTTAGATTCATGCCAAGACTAATTCACTGGCTCATCGTGGGCGACAGTGTTTGAAACCACGCATCGGCTTCCAAGGTAGACTAATGGGAGAGTTCACAGAAGGTTAAAGGGTTAGTGTGCTTTACTACTGCTCTGACCTTGATCACCAAAGTAATTACGAGGGAGGGAGGGACCGAGAACATGCCTGAGGCTGTGGACGTGGCAGAGCAAGCCAGCACAATGTGTAAGTGTAAATGCTCAGGTGTGCGTGGCGTGGGTGTGCGCACATATTTGCCTATTTCTCCAAATACAAGCGATTCCCAAACAAACCAAATCAATTGAAGGAAATGTCACGTTTGATTGTGTAATTCACCTGACTGCAATATTTTTATTTTAAGCAAGGAAGGAAACCAAGTCATGTGAAGTCCTGCTTCAGTAAAAACACCAAACAACTGGAAGGAACTTGCCAAACCCAGCAACTGTTCTTTTTCCGAAATGCTCAAACATACTCTTGTAATAATCCCATGAAAAAATAGAGTAATTAGAACAGCTGGTGAAGTTTTCTGGCATAGTCAGATTCTTGAAGGAATTCGTCGATGCCAAAGAAAAGCCTCACATCGCTCCTAGCCTCTTTGATGCTGTCTTACTGCATGAAAGTTGACATGTCATATCGTGTGTGTTCATCAGCGTGCCGCAGCTCCCCTCAGAGCACGAACTGCAGCTCCACGCAGGACCGGTTCGGCCTCTGAGGGGGCGGTTCTGGAAGCGATTCTTTATCAG